>NW_027495477.1:0-219229 GCF_021521415.1 Bidens hawaiensis
TATATTTATTTAACAAAATATTATTGTTATATGATCATTCTTAACAAAAAAAAAACAAATAGTGACTGGGCGCCACGTGACGCATAATGTCTAGGGATAAGGTTTTATGACTACACCCTGTTTTGGTAAAAAGCTATAACTCTGACTGGGCTCCACGTGACGCATAATGCCTGGGGGTGAGACTTTATGACTACTCATAGTCTAAGGCTATGCGTAGTGGAGGGGCTACAAATTGGGACGAATTGCAACATGTGACGCCCAGTCAGCAAGGGGTGCGAATTTGTTTTTGAAGTGTAATGGTGTTATGGTTTAATATATATATATACATATATATATACAACACACACAAACAATATAATAATAATAATAAAAAGGAAAGGAAGAACGGCGAGAAGGAGATGTCGCCCCCCGCCCCTTTTCGCCCAAAAAATCAAGGGGGGGGGGGGGTTCCACCACCTTGTCGCCCCTTTTCGCCCCAACCTTCGCCCCACTACGTTTGGTCTAAGGATTTTGTAGCAAACGCTACCCACTATATCCTTCAATCAATCAGGTTTATCCCAAATACTAACCAATAAAAATTTGAAGCCATTTATATTTAATTTAATTTATAACAATTGAGTAATAACTGAAAGAGAGTATTCTCACTACATTACTTTTTGTAAAACTTTTTATTGTTGACTGAGACGTTACGTGTCGCAAAACACCTATATATGAAGAGTTTTGACTACAAATGATATGAGTATTGTTGCTTTTTTTCTTTACGATGTCTCTTTTCTTATATATTATTTCGTCCTCTTTGTAAAGAGAGATTAAAAAATAAAAAATCCTCTAAATGAATTTAATTCCCCAAATGTCCCTTCTTAAACACTCGTAACGAGTAAATTCGAAAGCAATGCGAGTAGAATTAGCAGCCATTTAATAGAAGATGCGTGACACCAATCTATTCATCCTACAATTTTTGATATCAAAGTTTACTCGCCCTTATACATAGGATAGCTAATTCTAACCACTTTAATGTTTAATTCCCCCTTTTTTTATTGGATAAATTTCATATATACCCTTACAAAAATTATAAATATCATATATACCCAAGCAAATTTTGAAATATCATATATATCCTTACAAAGTAACTAAAATATCATATATGCCCTTATAAAACAATTAAAGTATCATATATACCCCAAATAAGATTGAGTTTGCTATCTAAAAGGGGGTTGCAGATTAGCTTGTTGCCCGCTTACCTGCCACAACATTGTAAATCGTTTGGATGTTTTTTAAACGATTACAATAACGATGATTAACAAATAAATAAATAAATAAATGACCATTCTATCATTATTTTTTCAAAAAAATTAACTTTCATATATGTTCACTTTAACGAATAGACCATTCTACCATTCCCATTACATAATGTGTTATACCCCTATATTATTATTCTAACTTTAATCGACTTTTCTCATCTTTAACAGCAATCAAATCGTCTATCGTTACTTCTTCAAAATTTGCAAACTATTCGACAGATTTATCGCATCGAATGGTATACATTATATATCGCATCTAATTAAACTAGAGTAATATGGTCATTTTTTAATTTTTTTTATTGAATTGGGTACATGTGATATATTATTAATTTTGGAATGGCATATATGATATTTTTAGTTTTGCATGGGTATGTATGATATTTTCAATATTTGTAAGGGTATTTATGAAATTGCCCCTTTTTTATTCTATGGTTACACATGTAATGTGTTTTTGTTGACGTGAACTCGTGTCTTAACTATTGGGTTAATCTTGATGGTACGGGTCAAGTCGGTTACGGTCATGCTGATAGAACGGGTCAGTCGAATAATTGGTCCATGCAGACTGAGTTATACGGGGCTAATCGTGAACCATGGCCGGCTGGAGGGTAGCGCCGGTCGGACCGTCGGCCGGGGCACGTAATTTTTGGGGATCAAAATTTTTTATATCTATATTTTTATATATACATTTAAAAATATAAAACTTATAAAAATATGATTTGATCTTTACCATCTTATAATTGTTGGGCCCAAAATTTTTTTTTATACATAATCCATTTAATCAAGTTTAAATTTTTTGGGTCCAAACTAAAACTAAAAAAATTAAATAAACTTCCAATGAAAAATAAAAGAAATAGTTGTCAATTGAAATTCCTGTTTTGCTTCCTTCATTCTTTGCGAATGCTAAACAAAACCTGAACAATGACTAACCCAACAGACCACCACTATTGGTTCATTGTTGGCCACCAGGCTCCTCTGCGGTTGACCAAGCCTGCCACCAAGGACCAAGCTATTTTTTTATCCAATGTTAGGAGAGTTTCACGAATCATTGGTTAATCGTTAGTTATTACGGTATTTGATTTTAATAATATATTTTTCTATGTTTATTGTTATAACATTAAGCATCATTTAAAAAAGTTAGCTTATATATTTCGTTACTTGTTAAGGCTATGGGCCTTTTTATTTCGGCTCGACCGAGGTATCTAAATCCTCGGAGACGGCCATGTCGTGAACGTTGCGCTAGTTGCTGAAATAGAGGAGCATGTTTATTTCAGTCACGCGCATTTCAAAATGGATTTGGCATGTTGATTACGTGTCAATCAATTGTTGAAAGCTTTATGACCTTAAGGACAGTTTATCAAACATTAATCTGCACTTCATTATGTTAATAAATTCTGAGAAATTAAAAGCCAGTGAAAAAGTTTCAGGCACATTTAGAAAACCATATGGAAAAAGTCTATCACAATCCCACATCGGCTATGTGAAGAATACTTATATGAAGTTGCCCAAGGAGATGCCAAGCATTCCTTTATCGGCCTTTTGGTTAAGATCAAGTGTAGTATATGTTCTTATTAGTTTAATATTTGATATGTGAGCCATCGGCTCACTCGATATTAATCTTATTTTTTATGAGAGAAGGCCCTCAAAGTAGCTTGCTGCTTGGGTCTTCATGCGTCGCATTGGTCTTACACTGCCACTAAGGCCTGGCGCACCCCTCCAAAACAAGTTAAATTTACCTTTATATGTTAATATCTAAACATAATTACGTAGTTAGTTCCTGACGTTTTTTTAACAATATTGGATACTAAGGTTTAAAAGTACATGTATGGATTCTAAGGTTTTACTTTTGTAACATTGTTAGATACTAACTTTAACTCCTGTTAAAAGTTACAAAGAACGGGTAAGCAACTTAACCGTCATAATTGTTAATCGAACCATAACCGAACCAATTCTAACCGACATAATCGATTGGTAGGTTTTAATGAATTTTCAAAAACCGCCAAATACGGGTTAGTTCTGGTTAAAGATAATTCCAAACCAGGCATAATCGAACGGACATATTTATTTAAACGAAAATATGTTTGAGGTTGAATTCCACCAAACATATAGTTTGAATCATACCATTTTGATGTTTTCGGTTCAACGCGCGTAACTAAATAAACTTGAATCTCTTTATTAGATTATATAATGTTGTTTTTTTTTAAATATTTGGTATTAATATTATTGATTATATATTTTGTTGGTTATGTCATGTCGCTTTTTTGTAATACTTGGTACCAAACTTTTGGGTGCAATTACATTGCTTTGATTACGGCTAACCAACCCATAATCGACTCGTTATAACCTTCAAAACTGATTAACTGAAACCACCATTGCGGATTAGTTATGATTATGGTTATCCATTAATTATCATAGCGGTTATGGTTATGAAATTGGCCCAAAACCATGAACACCCCTATAATGCTAGATAGCTGAGGACATTATTGTCATTATTCAAAAAGAAAAACTCAAAATTGCCGTACTAGTCAAAACGTGAAACTTCAAAATATTTCAACACACAAATATGCCAAATATTTTAGTGAGAATGTGTAATGCCCTTAATTAGTTTAATTTACACTTTTGGTTAATATTTAATGGAACTTAAAGCTAGTACTTATAATTGTTACAAAGTAAAAACTTTAGTACCTATACATGTGGTTTTTAAAACTTAATACTCAATCTTGTAACTTTAGACAAATGTCAGGGACTAAATGTGTAAACCGTGTCTAATATCTATTTATGATTGAATAATTCAACAAAAACTCCATTGGCTTAAATAAATAAGCCAATTCAATATAAAAAAGTGTGGGAAGAGTTAACTCAAAACTAAAATACCAGATGCTTTATCTGTTGTTGAACCCATCATCATCCTTGTCTGTAAAAGATATAACAAGCTGTTTTGGTGAAAATAAGCTAAAACAATAGAGTTATTGAGAGTAAAGAAATAAGAACAGTTTTAACTAATTCTTGTGAATATGATTAATATCAGCCCTAACATTGGATAGGAAAAGCTAACTTTATTCATTGCATAGCTGCTTAGTTTTCTTCAGTTGTCAACTATGTGCAAAGACACCCAAACTTTTTTTTTGTCATGTAGTTAATTATTGATAAAATATGTAATTACAATTTAACCATTGAGAAAATATATAATTGAGAAGTTATAAGAAAAAGATATATGTAAGAATCTCATAAAGAATAAAACTAGTGTAGTTAGGTGTCAAAATATTGTATTTTCCTACTTTACTTTTAAATAAAATACATACTTGTCATTTGAAATACCCATTTTATTTATAAATATCTCAAAATAATCAGATTGTGACATGACACCTCACCCTCAACCTCTCATCTCATCCACTCAACGCCTTCCTTGTCTTTCCATGCATGATGACAGATTGCATGCTCTACTTCAAACGGTTATATCACACTCATCGTTGCACCAAATGCATTCATTCTTTCTCTAAAATAAACTCCATTATCTCCCTGAAGGAACTCCACTGGTTTCATGCAATTCCATTAGGTATTCGACCTCCAAATGGTCTTCAAATCACAAGTGCGCCAGAACCCGAAGCTGCTGAACTATCTTCTCTTATTACATATGTTTGAGGTGTCAAAAGAACTCAAAATCTCTTGATTCTTTTTGCTACGTACTTGGCTTTCACTTACCTTCGTTTAATTCAGATACCCTTAAGCATTGGAGCCCCAAATGCTACTTCGAATCGTGTCCAAAAGCAACACGAATTCTAGAACCTGAAAACATTGTGAGTTTTAACTTTTAATGCATTGATTTGTCAAAAATCATATATTTATAGCTATACTTTATTATTTTTGTATGAAATCAGATTATGAACCTTTTCATGATGTATATTTTACCATAAAACCATGATTATAACTTGCATTCATGAGCCCACATTAAACATACTTTTAAGCCTTAGGCTAAGGCTTGTTCATGGTGATTTTTATACCTAATTGAACCTAAAAGCATGTTTAGTACAGTCCCTACTAGCATATAATATCCTCATAAAGAAAATTCTCAACTTGAAACATGGATTCTTAATCAAAGAACTTAGCTTAAAACACCAACTAATTTCACTAATTAAATTAATCATTTTGGCACTTTTTGTGAAGGATTATGTTATGAACGCCCCGAGACCTTTTTTTTATTATTAATATTACAGTAACTAAACCATACTGGGGTGAATTTTGGTTTGTGGTACATACAATATATAGCTCATTAGATTGCTAGGGACGGTAAACCAAACCCACGAGCATTAAAATAGAAGTATGGTCGACAGTATTCAAAACACAACCAAAATTTTTGTGGCTTAATAATACTTGAAAATATGACTACAATCTTTTATAATTTTTGGACGTTTCTAACTATATATTTGAAGACAAGTGCCTTTTGGGTATAAAAAGTATATTTTATATAAATTAAATGTCTTTGTATTAATTTTGGAATTATTTTAATAAAATATCCCTTCATTTTTTTATTTTTATAGAAAACTAGCTAATTCTCATAACCATCGAACATAATGAACATTGTACAAAATTTCGTGTCATTTACGCTATGTTCCCGAGTTCAATTAAAAAGAGAAATGAATGAAATGAAAAGTTTTCATTTCCTTTCTTTCCTTATTTCACATTTATCTTTTCCTTTCATTTCTTTTCACTTTCCTTTCAACTTGGAAGGAAAACTTTTCCTTTTATTTTCTTCTTTCTTTCTCATCTTTTCTTTTCCTTTTGATTTCCTATTAAATGAACCTCTGAAACACAACATATTGTGATTTTCCTTTTCTTTCTTTTCAACAAAAACTCAGGAACACAACTCATTTTTTATTTTCTTTCCTTTCTTCTTAATAATACAGTTTAGGTCCTAATTTAAATATTTCAAGGTATAGAGGGCTAAAGTTGTAAATTCCCGAAAGTAGTGCTTTTAACACACAAAACCTGAATTTTTTCCAAGTGTTTTGACAAAATACGTAACCTTGCAACTTAAAATAAAGGCAAAACGACCAAACTGCGATTTTCGAACAACTTTACTTAACAACTATTGATACATCAACAAGTTATCATGAATCATATACAAAGCATACAATAAATACTTGAATATAGCATTGCAACATTGTGCAAAATATGGAGTTTACAAATTGGTGTTTCGTTTACATCAAACCCCTAAACGGTTAAGGTAAGTTTCGTGCAATCCTTTTTTAATGAGTTCGTGTAAAACCCCCCTTTTACCTTTACGTTTTTGGTATTGGGTTGACTACACTCTCTTTGCTTTTTACAAATTAACTTGAGTAGATAATGTGAATTGTAAACTTTATTAATATATGAGAGCTTATGCCGAATTGTCCATACATATACACAACTATTAACTTTGTGGAAGTCTATGGTTACATATAGTATTATTTTGGGAGACCCCACACACGTCGTGTGATCTCGTTGAATCGAGCATACCTCACTTGAGCTTGGCCACATGGTATACTGGAGCTACCATATCTTCAGCAGGTTATTGGTGATACTTTAGAGCTTGTGTCTATATTGGACACCAGGACATAGAACTATAGGTTTGGTTGTGACTGTTTAATACTGCATTATCATAAAGGTTTTCATAACAGTTCAAAATTACTTGATTTATTTAGTAAATTAAACTGCAAACTCCCCAACTTTTTAGTTGACACGCTTTCTTTTTCAATATGTTGTCAGGTATTACTTGTTTTAAGGCGTGATTGCATTTCTTGGACCTATTTTAGAAGCCAAGCCTTGTGTGGACATAGTAACGAATATAGAATCAGCGCCTTCTTGAAGACGCTTAAACGACATTTTGGCGTCACCACCGACCTTAAAACCTTAGATTTGTTGAATTATTAATGACTAGACATTGTACTGGCGTTAAACGCGTTTGTACCTTATTTCATTCCACTGCTAAGTAATGTTATCAACTGCTATGTCCCGCCCCCTTGGTCAGGGTGTGACACTAATCTCTTGGGTTTGGAAAAGATTTAGGATCGATGGAATTGAGGTTCCAAAACAGAGTTCCGGATGTTTGTTTTACAAACAAGCTTTGTTTTGTTCTCTTGTTCTTTAACTCTTCAATCTTGCTTTGTCTTTCTTGAACAACTTTTATTGGTATGAAAACAGTTGGACCGATGAAAAGAGTGTAGCTATTTTGAGGGTCGCACTTGGAACACTTATCATTTCCCTTTATATAAGAACACTTATTTCAAGTTCGTCAACAGAATCTAGAATATATCCCTTTGTTTTAAGAGTTTGGTGGGTGTTTTTCTTTTTAGTTTCTTGTTATTCCCTTTTCGTAGACTATGCTTACTACAAAAGAACCCATGATTCAGTTACTATGTTCTTTGTCTTTGATATTGTCTCTAGTTTCATGGGTTTGTTTCTTTGTTTTGTGGGGTTGTCCCACAAAACAAAGGAAGAGACTCAAAACCATAATCTTGAAAACCCCGTTTTGAGTTGTAGTGTATCTAGGGGTGAACTTACATCCACCTATGAAAATGCAAGTTTCTTTAGCCTGTTGACATTTTCTTGGATGAACTCTGTGATTACAAAAGGCAACAAAAAGCAATTAGATCTTGAAGATATCCCTCAACTTGCAAATATTGATAGTGCGAGAGAAGTATTTCCCGTATTGTTTAATAAAGTTGAGTCTTTACGTAATGTGGATGATCAAATCACTACATTTGGTCTCGCAAAGGCCTTATATTTCGTTGTGCGGAAAGATGTCATCATCACAGGATTGCTTGCGTTAGTGTATGCATTGTCTAGTTTTGTTGGTCCTTACCTCATAGACTCATTTGTTCAATACCTAAATGGACACCGAGAATATGAAAACCAAGGTTTTGTCTTGGTGGCTGCATTCTTTATTTCAAAAATTATCGGCTGTTTGGCGCAACGACATTGGTGGTTCAAGCTCCAGCAAGCTGGAATTAGAGCCAGGTCTGCCATCGTTGCCATGATTTACCAAAAGGGCTTGACCGTTTCTGGCCAGTCAAAGCAAGAGAACTCGAGTGGTGAGATCATAAACTACATGGCTGTTGATGCTGAAAGGATAGGCGACTTTGGTTGGTATATGCATGATTTTTGGCTAGTACTCGTGCAAGTAGCTTTTGGATTAGCGCTTTTATATAAAAACTTAGGACTAGCCGCAATTGCTTCATTAATCGCTACAGTTCTTGTGTTGTTGACCAATCTTCCACTTGGGAATGTACAAGAAAAGCTTCAAGATGACATGATGAAATCTAAAGATAAAAGGATGAAATCAACATCTGAAATCTTGAAAAACATGAGGATTCTTAAACTTCATGGTTGGGAACTGAATTTTTTGTCAAAAATCATCAAACTTAGAGATGAAGAAGAAGGTGCATTGAAGAAGTATATGTATACTTTGTCCTTGAATTATTTATTGTTTTGGGGTGCTCCAACTGTTGTTGCTGGGATCACTTTCACCACATGCCTTATAGCTGGTATCCCACTTGAGTCAGGAAAGGTACTTTCTACACTTGCAACGTTTAGAATACTTGAAGAGCCGATTCACAATGTTCCAAATTCTATGTCAATGTTTTTCCAAACTAAAGTCTCACTTGATTGCATTTCCGCATTCCTTCGTATCAAGGACTTAGATTCTAATGCTATAAATAAGCTCCCACAAGGCAGTTCTAACACAGCTGTTGATATCATTAATGGGTGCTTTTCATGGGATTTAACTGTATCTACTAACCCAACTTTGAAAGATATAAATGTTAGAGTGAATCAAGGTATGCGGGTTGCTGTTTGCGGGGCTGTTGGCTCGGGGAAGTCAAGCTTACTTTCTTGTATTTTAGGAGAGGTTTCAAAGATATCAGGAAGTGTAAAAGTAGAAGGATCAAAGGCGTATGTAGCTCAATCTCCATGGATACAAAGTGGGAAGATTGAAGATAATATCTTGTTTGGCAGGGAGATGGATAGAGAGAGGTATGAGAAGGTTCTAGAAGCATGTTCTTTGAAGAAAGACCTTGAAGCTCTTCCGTTTGGTGATCAAACGGTTATCGGTGAGCGGGGACTAAATTTGAGTGGTGGTCAGAAGCAGAGAATTCAAATTGCACGGGCGCTATATCAAGATGCCGATATTTATCTTTTTGATGATCCATTTAGTGCGGTTGATGCTCATACGGGGAGTCATCTTTCAAGGTAACTAATTTTGGGTTATGCTTTTGTTCTAAAAGTTTTTGTAGTTTTGAGAGTACATAAAGGTATAATTTCATAACTTGAATGCACATTTTTTTGGTTTTTTAAATATCAGGAATGCATCTTGCAATTTCTGAACTCCAAGACAGTGATTTACATTACGCATCAAGTTGAGTTCTTACCTGCTGCAGATCTCATCCTGGTTAGCTACCTATGATTTTAATTTTCATTTAGTTCACACATAGAACACATACCCTGTAACTCTATTTTCATGTTATCTGTTATCATCAACATTTCAATTTCATCTACCTCACTTAATAGTCACACTCAGGTTTTAAGAGATGGAAGAATCACACAAGCCGGAAAATACGACGACATTCTCAATACAGGAAGCGACTTTATGGATCTTGTAGGCGCACACAAAGAGGCATTATCAACCACTGATTCCAAAAAGGCAAGCGTTCAAGAACAAACAACTAGTTTGAAGAACACAACCAATAGTCAAAATGATGAAGCAAATGGTATCTCGGGTTCAAAAGCACAACTTGTTCAAGAAGAAGAACGGGTAAAAGGAAGAGTGGGTTTCTCAGGCTACGGGAAATACATTACAACAGTTTACGGTGGTGCACTAGTACCAGTTATAATATTGGCACAAGTTCTCTTCCAAACTCTAGAGATTGGGGGCAATTACTGGATGGCTTGGGCATCTTCAGGGTCACCAAGCGATCCAGCCTCAGTTACAGGCTTTACCCTGATCATTGTGTATGCAACTTTAGCAGTTGGATGTGCATTGTGCACACTTGCAAGAGACTTGCTTCTTGCAACTGCTGCATATAAGACAGCCACACTGCTCTTCCACAAGATGCACTTGGCCATTTTCCGGTCACCTATGTCCTTCTTCGACTCTACTCCAAGTGGAAGAATACTAAATAGAGTAAGCAAATGTGTTCTCTCTATTACAAGCATGTATCCAAAATAACGTATTTTTGGTCCAGTAATATAAAAAATACTAAATTTTGGACATAATATGATTTTAATTTCAATCTATATTTGAAACTTAGGGAAAAAACTCTGTATTTAGCCTTTTTGTTTTAAATATTAAATATATATAGTATTAGAGAAAAACTAGTTTATTTAAATGTTAAATGGAAATTGAAAAAGGAAATAAAGAACTTTTTAACTGAAGTCTCTACCTCTAGTAGCAACATCATCTTTATGTTCTTAAAAATAAAAATTTATGTGTTCGCCGTCTTTAGTAGTGATTATCCATAAATCATAACCTAGCAGAAAAGACATTCTCTTATAAAAATCTGCAATATTCACACACTTTTTTTCCCCATAGCTTTACTTAATATTTTTGCATGCTTACAAGTGTGAACATTCTATTGTATGATTATAAGCACAGATATTCTGATGATTTTTATGCTAATGTTTTAATATTTAACATAATTTTATTTATATTTATAGGCATCTACAGACCAAAGTGAGGTGGACATGGAAATTCCTTACCAAGTTGGAGCATTTGCATTTGCCGCCATTGAACTTCTTGGGATCATTGCAGTCATGTCACAGGCGGCTTGGCAGGTGATCATTGTACTTTTTCCGGCTGCGGGAATGTGCATTTGGTTACAACAAATTTACTTGCCTTCAGCTCGAGAAATGTCACGTATAGCCGGAGTTTGTAAAGGTCCAGTGATACAGAATTATTCTGAAACAATATCGGGATCAGCGACCATTAGGAGCTTTGATCAACAAGCCAGATTCCAGAACACGAACCTAAAATTAAATGATGATTTTTCAAGGCCAATGTTTCATGTTGCTGCAGCTAGGGAATGGTTAGGACTTCGCTTGGAGATGTTGTCGTGTTTTACATTTGCTGCTTTTTTAACTTTCTTGGTTTCTATCCCGGAGGGAACTATTGATCCAAGTAAGTTGTTCTTTCTTCATGTGTACTGTATTGATATATAATGAAGAATACTTGATTGACAGAAGCTTCTGGTTGTATAATATACTGAAGGTATTGCTGGAGTGGCTGCCACTTACGGGCTTACTTTGAGCAATTTAAAAGGGTGGATAATATGGACTTTTACCAACCTCGGAAACAAGATTATTTCGGTTGAAAGAATATTTCAGTACTCTTCTACTCCGAGTGAACCTCCTCTTGTTATAGAATCATATAGGCCTGATGAAAAATGGCCATCACAAGGAGAAGTTGACATACGCCATCTGCAGGTACTTAAATCTTACTCTTTTCAGGTTTTATCCGTCCAGAACCGCTTATATAGTTTTGTTATCAAACCTAATGATTTTCTTTTGAAAGGTTCGGTATGCACCACATTTGCCACTTGTGTTGCGAGGTATTACATGCACTTTCAGTGGCGGAAAGAAAAGTGGGATTGTGGGAAGAACCGGAAGTGGTAAGTCGACTTTGATACAAACACTCTTCCGCCTTGTGGAGCCAGCAGCTGGACAGATTCTGATAGATGGAATCAACATATCCACCATCGGACTTCATGATCTCCGTTCAAGATTGAGCATAATTCCACAAGATCCAACCATGTTTGAGGGGAGTATCCGAAGAAACTTGGATCCCCTTGAAGAGTACACAGATGATCAGATTTGGGAGGTAGTTAAATTACAAAATATCAATTTGAATGCATTCAAACTGTTATTATGGTGCTATAATAGTATAATATAACTATATTTGTTAATTCAGGCTCTTGATAAGTGCCAACTTGGCAAAGAAGTGAGGAGTAAGGAAGGAAAGCTCGATTCACCAGGTTCGTTAAACCTACCATGCTCATCCGGTGGTGTTTTGACACGTTACAATGTCAGTTTGCTTATAGTTTTCTCTTTTCATACAAAATGTTATAGTTAGCGAGAATGGAGAGAACTGGAGTGTGGGCCAAAGGCAGCTGGTGTGTCTTGGGCGTGTGCTACTCAAGAAAAGCAAAGTCTTGGTGCTTGATGAAGCTACGGCATCAGTAGACACTGCAACTGATGGTATGACTCAACAAACGCTTCGAAAACACTTTACAGACTCTACTGTGATAATGATTGCGCATCGTATCACCTCTGTTCTTGATAGTGACTTGGTTTTGGTTCTAGAACAAGGTTAGTTACACAAATTTGTTGATCAAGCGTGTCTATCGAGTCGAAGTCTCTATATGTGCACCTTTTGTTCTGTATGCAGGTATGGTTGACGAATATGACTCTCCAAAGAAGCTGCTAGAAGATGATTCATCTTCATTTGCGAAACTTGTAGCTGAGTATAGCTTGAGATCTAATTCCAGCATTTAGAATATCGCAGGAACCTAATAAATGTATTTAGTTTTATGTTTAATTTTATTTTAACGTCAACTGCCACATCGAATGCAACATAATCCACGTTAGTCGGTAACTTGTAACATGTCACAGAATGTCGTGTTCTTTTTTATTGTAAATGAGGCAATAAAAGAACTTGTTATTTGGTATGTTACTCTAAAGGTTTCTATTTTATCACATTAAATTAAAAGTTGTAGAATTAAAGTCAAAAACAGTTATTTTGAACAACTACTTGATAATTTTACACTTATCTCATTAATCAGTTCCTTATGACCATAATTAAGCATAATCCACTTCTACCAACACACCAAGAACTGATTTAAACTCTCATCCAACACCCCCCCCCCCCTCTCCTAATGTATTGCATCACCTTACACTGATAACCGGGGTGCTATACTATCAGACACCGATAACGCTGACTGGGATAAACGAATATCAGAGACGGATAACGTTCCAGTTTTATCAAAATCCAGTGATTCAAACTCATCCATAATCGGTGTGATGTCGTCTTGGCTGATCTTTCCCATCTCTTTTAACTTGTACACAACAAACTCAGCAGCCCTGTTCAATACCAAAACATATCAGAACTCAAAAACTAATTATAAGTTTATAACTTAATTCTTGTTATTTTATATATATTCTATACTTAATACTATACTTACACGACAACTCCATCGCCATCAAAATCAGCTGCCTCGAGGTCAGAAGCCGTTGTTTTCCGTTTAAGAACCCATTTAACCAACGACCGTTGCTTTCTTTCGGTGTACAACAAAGCAAAAGCAAACAACAACTGGGCTACATAAACCGTACCCAATAAAATCCAGAACAAAGCAAACACGCGCCCGCTTGTTGTTGAAAAACATTTATCAATGTACCCTAGGCCCGTAAGTGATCCAACAACACAATAAAACGCGTGAACAAAATCCAAATCTTCAACTGCAAGTAACAGGCTGGTACCTGCAGCCATAAGTACCAAAAGCAAGACCACCAAGATTATACACTTGTTTCTCACTGCATTTGTTTTGATCTTTCTAAGGATTTGTGCTTCACCGATGGTTTCGTTTAGATGTAACGCCTTTTCTAGCATTCGTTCTTGTTTGACCACTAAAACCTCGGCTGCATTTAACTAAAACCAACCCGACAATTATCATGCCCGAGACCACAAACAGACACGTGAGTAGGATTGTGAGCGTGCTAGCTGGAACAACGTCTCCATAGCCGACAGATGTCATTGTTACAACGGTGAAGTAAAGAGCATCGAGTATGCTGTTTGTTTTCTTTCCTGAAATCTGGTGTCGGGTAAGATGAAAACATAGTGTGCCTGCAGCTAAGTATGCACACAATATGACACCTACTTTCCAGTAATTTGGATAAAACTGATCAAAAACAGACTTGGGGCATTGTTTAACAGCTTCGGGATTTTGGTCATCATAAGTAAAGGAATCTGCCAGCGGGGCGCTTTTAATTCTCCGGAATCTTTTTCTCTTGGCAGAAGCTATTTGATCAGTTACACGCAGGTGCGTTGGTGAAGCTTGTTTCAGGCCATTAGTTGTCATGGCAAGAAACTTGTGAGCAATAATAAGGAAACTTTAGGAACACAGAGTGGCTCCGGCAAGTGTATGACTATGGATATCATTTAAACTCATTTACTTAATATTTAAAAAAAAACATGTAACATTATTTTTGTGGCCCCTAAAACATCTTTAAAGTCATAGGTCTAGCAGGCCTCCAAGACCATCCGTAGTAGGCTGGTTTGTGTGGCATTTTCAGCCTAAAACGCCCGGGCACACCCCCGCTCGGCATTTTGGGTTGAGGTTTTAGGTGCAACGTTATTGGAAACGCTAGGCCGGCTCGAATTTTGAGGTTTTTGTAAGAGAGAGGTAGAGAGATAGGGAGGAGAGAGAGGCGTTTTGGGAGCATTTTCCCACTACAGTTGTTTTTTACAATATATAAATGCTGACTAGGCGTCACATGGCGTAAAATGCTGATTATGCGTCAGATGGCTGGGGTATGAATATGGATCATTTAAACTTATTTAATTTTGAAAAAAAAAACATGTAACATTATTTTTGTGGCCCCTATAGTATCTTCAAAGTCATAGGTCTAGCAGGGCTGCTAACAATGACTTAATTTGGAGTGGATGGGACCTGCATTCATTGTTTCATTGTGATTGTTTTGTTTCTTGAATTTATTGTGTTCAAAAGATATACAATTATATTTTATCACATAACGCATTTCTGTTCGTTTATATCATATTTATAACGCGTTTCACTTTCATATCAGAACTTCTAAACAAAAAAATTGTGGAGTATATCCTTTTTACGTTAAGTGGCGAACTAGTATTGATAGAAAATTTGGTGCACCGGAGGATCCATCTAATTTCACCCATGTATTTGCTAAGAAAATGAATTATATCTATTGAAAAGATGTGTGAAGTTGAGTTGCTTTCCTAAGGTTAAGTTAAAAACATAGGGCCAGAGTCCAGAATAGTACACCACAACAATCCACATATAAATCACTTCAATCATGGTCACATGCAATTCTTTTTCAGTCAACTTGTGAGGATGATGATTATTATTATTATTATTATTATTATTTTACCATGGTTTTTTTTCTTACACATTTACATAATTTATGAAACACGTGCTGCATATTGGTCATAGGATAGGTTAAACTTTAAGATCGGCTTACAATAAACCACTGAAAAGTGGTACATGTACATGTAGAAACAACCTTATTATTTTGGTATAATTGGAAACACATGTTCTAACCTAAGGTTTGTTAATGAAACCCGCTACCACTAGAATCTAGTATATGATGATTGGTTATTCATTGCTTAAAATAAATATCTTGACTTGATGTAAAGTGTTATAATTTTAACTTTCCTGTTCATCAAGTTTAATAATTGATGATATTTTAATGATTGATAAGACCCTTCGTTATGGGCGCCTAAATGGGGCATCTTTGGGCGCCAAGGGCGCAAGGGTGCTGAACACCGCAGTGGGGCGCAAAAGGAGGGGCATGGTCCGGACGATAGGCGCGGTGGAGGAGAAAAGGAGGTGGGCCCTCTCTCCATCTCTCACACACACATACATATATATGTGTATATATATTTATATATATATATAATAGAGACGCCAAAGGGGCTTTAAACCACAACGGGGCATCATAGGTTGGGGCTTCGATGCCCCGGTGCTTACGTGGCGTTGTGGAGGGGCTTCGATGCCCCTCACCATAGAGAACAATCTAAGAGAGTACCTTGTCTACTTCAAAGGGCCTTTACCCATGATGAGGTTGATATCAATTAGAAAAAATAATACCTTCTAATTAAGGTTGACGGGAAAAATATCATAAACGGGCAATGACAAATCGCCATTATTAGCATCGAGTGCTACCTTTTTCTTCTATCGGTTCTTGTGATTTGATTCAAATGGCTATAGTTAGTATGAACAACCAAATTACACAACTTGTCACCTTATACTGCTCATCTTCAGCTGTTATCTTTTCATCACATGCTTGGTCCATAAATCCATTAGATATGTCTGTCCTTAGTGATTGCATCTAATAAACTCCACTGTCATAATAAATTACCAAGGAACACCTACAAGATAATACAATAAACTTGGTACACCTAACAGACTCAGTGAAAACTTTAGGTATCTGATTAGCACCAAAGCAGTGTATACGTAAGATTAAGAAATGCCTAATAATGTTAAGCTTAGAGAAAAACAACTATAATTTTGGACTATGGATTGGAGGGGTGCGCCAGGCCTTAGTAATAGTGTAAGACCAAGGCGACACATGAAGACCTAAGCAGCAAGCTACTTTGATGGATCTTCCCCCATAAAAAGTAAATTAATATCGAGTGAGCCGATGACTCACATATCAGATATTAAGCTGATAAGAACAGATACTACACTTGATCTTAGCCAAAAGGCCGAGAAAGGTATGCTTGTCCTCTTCTTGGTCCGCTTATTATATAGCCGGTTCTTTCATCTTTGTATACTCCACACAGCCAATGTGGGACAGTAATTTCCCTATGGTTTTAACTCTTTTAGTATCTCTAAATCCTAATCAATAAAGTTTGCATTAAACTAAATCATTTTCTAAATGTGACTAGAACTTGTTATCTCAACTAAAAGAAGTCAGTGTCGGTCGGTCACTCATACTCTTATCAATAGACCGAATTCCTTATCTCTGACCCTGATAACTATCGGCCATATAAATACTAAACCTGTGACATGTCTATTCCTATCTAAATATCAAAACTTTAATATGCAGGCACCTTACCTGCATAATTTTAAGAGTAAATACAAAGTTTACAAGCACAGTATTCATCAAGGAAACAATGAATATTACCATTTAGCTGTAAAGCAGCTAAGAGATATTATTCACCCTCATCAATAAACAAAATTCTCTCTCTAAAACTTCCAACTTGTTTTGGCTATACAGAAACAATCACTTGTGAAATGTTATTAATAAAATCAGCATTATAAGCTAGTTACCTCCAAAGTTTTTTTCACGTGCATTTACATCCAATGTCCCTTAAAAGCAATTATCATAACAAACCTTTTGACTTGAAGATGTAATCATATAATTGAGAGTAAAGCAGACATTTATATCATTCACAAGAGTAAATACATAATCCACAGGCACAGCATGCATAGGAATGCAAGGAAATAATGATATCGCCATTTTGTTATTATTAATTGCTTTAATGTTGGAATAAATATTGTAAAGGCTAAAGTATCTTTACGTATATCAACTACTGAGAGACTTTACCGTTTGTATAAATGTTTTAACAAGTTGATTACAAGGTCGTAATGTGTCTAAGCTGTAAGGGTATGTTTGGTTGAAAGGAATGGAATGAAGGAGGAATGGAATGAGAGAAGAAATGGAATGGACAAAGGAATGAAATGGATCATTACAATTCCTTTGTCTTGTTTGGTTAACATATGAGAATGAAATGATTAATTACTTTATGTTGTTTGATATCCGAAAATTTTTTTAGGAATGAAATAGAAATAATAAAAATATTCCTATCCCAAAATATATATATTTTTACAAAAAAAAACCCTGAAATGGCGACAGCGGTGGTAGCTTTGGAGATGAAAATGGTGGTGGCGGTGGCGACGGTGGTGGTGCTGGCGGTCAGGAGGCGGGGGTGGTGGTTGTGGTGGTCAAGCGATGGTAGCATTGGTAGTGATAGCAGTGGTAGGGTGGTGATGACGATGGTGGTGACGGTTATGGTCAGGTGGCGACGATGGTGGCGGTGGTAGCTTTGGTGGTAAGGTGGTGGAGGTGGTGATGGCGACGGTGACGGTCAAGTGGTGGTGACGATGGCGGTGGTGGTGACGATGGCGGTGGTGGCTATGGTAGTGGTGGTGGTGGTGGTGGCGGTGGTTGTTGTTAGATGATGGTGTTGTTGAGAAAGTAGGTTGAAGGAGGAATGGAATGAAAAAAAAGAAGGGGGTGGGAAGGAATGGTTTTGATGGAATGAGATTCCATGTGTAATGGATGATTCCATTCCATTGTGCAACCAAACACCTCTTATTTCATTCCCACGTAATGAATCATTCCATTCCTTCTGTCATTACTGCATAACAAACGCTACCTAAAACTTGGAGCAATACCAACTTGAAGGACCCGAATGACTAATACGAAAAGTGTAAGGGTGGTACGGAAGATCTCAAGGGACGGTTTGGTAGATTTCCAAAGTTCAGGGACCAAGTTGAATAACTTGGTGTCATGGTTATCTTTTATAAAGTAGAAGTGTAGTTAGATTAAATTTCGTAGTTTGAGTAGGATTAGAATTGTGGGTGTTATATAAACCCATCAAAAGTTTATTTTAAGTAGAGAGTAGAAAGTATTTTGTTCCTGTTTCTTATTAATGAAAAGAGTCGCATAAACGTTTTATGCAATATCGTGTTTGGTGTTCTTGATTCACTTGTCTAAGGTTTAACATAAGCAACAGAAATGCACTGGTTTATACTTCAAGAAACTAACATGTGATCTAGAAAGAAGACAGTATTGCACCTTCTGTATTTAGGGAACATACTAACCAGATTTAAGTGTATCATGTACAGAAGTCAACAATTCTTCATATTAAATAAAGAATGATATCGGAATCCGTCAAAGAAAAAGCACTTTTGTAGATACAGAATAAAGCAAAGAACAATGAATACAAATATTCCTTAAAACTATAAAACTCTATGCCCTTAGCTATCAACTGAATATAGATACTGCCATCCTTGAGGAATTCAGGTATTCGGAAACTACAACCTGTGAACTTTTATTAACCAACTAAGGTATCCTTTTACTATCCATTTACTTGTTTTTTTCTTGTACAATACATCCAATGCCCCTCAAACGCAATCATCAATATAAAAAGTTTGACTGCTAGGTAGAATATCCTAATTGAAGACATTTTCCATGTGCAACTGCTCATGTTTTTGTTCATAGCAAAATATTAATAAACTTTGACAACCTCAATTTCACTATCCATGTTACCAATAGGTAAATACATTAACTGTATGCTCAACAATCAACATGCATTATGTACAAGGGTACACCAGTTTCACATAACATGATTTAAAAAAATAAACTTGTAAATCAACAAAATTTTGATCTTGAATTATTTAAAAAAATAACCTTGTAAATCAACAAAAATTTGATCTTGAATTGGAGGGGTGCGCCAGGCCTTAGTGGTAGTGTAAGACCAAGGCGACGCATGAATACCCAAGCAGCAAGCTACTTTAACGGGCCTTCCCCCATAAAAAATAAGATTAATATCTAGTGAGCCGATGGCTCATGAAAAGGTATGTACCCGCCTCAACACCGAGCGAGGCGGGTCAACCCACAAGATATAGACAAGAGGCTTGAAATCAAGACATTATGAAGGCACAAAGCCAAAACCTATGCGCATGGCGCATATCACATATGCTCATGCATCACATGCTCAGGCATCATATGCCCAGGCACCACACATGCTCAGGCATCATATGCCCAGGCACCACAGATGCCCAGGCATCACATATGCTCACGCATCACATATGCTCACGCGCGCGGCGCATATCACATGCTCGTGCATATCACATCTGCGCATGAAACATCTGCGCGTGAGAATAAAGAGAAGCCCTCGCGCATCATCAGGATTGGCGCATATCACACATGCACATAATCAACCTCGTCCTTATCCAAATCAGGATTAGGGCAACCTTGATTGTGCACGTCAGACAACCTTCCAGAAGGTATCTTTTTAAGGAATAAGAATATGCTGATGTTGACAGCCACCAATGAAAGGTGGACAACTCAGCAAAACCTATGTGCCACCACGTGGTTATAACCAATGAAAAAGCACCAGGTGTCCCAAAGGACACGTGGCGCAAAGCTACTGGAAGAGGCCAACAAAGCCCTAATTGGGTTTGAGCCCAATCATTGGAAACCCTAGCACTATAAATACAGCATCAACTCCACAAGGAGAGGGACATCATATCACATCCAATATCATCTGATAACATACAATCACAGAGTATTCAGCTATTAAGCAATACACTCCAAATTCCTTACTCTCACATATTATTATCTTCTCCACAAATACTTATTCTCACACCGGAGGGTTACCCCAAAGAGGACCCCCCTGTCCCTTTCTGAGGGGTAAGTTTACGGTGCTGTTCATTTTGTAGGTGGAAGAACCCAGATCCAAGAGAAACCATCGGTGAAATAGCATAATCACACCCGAGGAAAGTAGATCGTCTACCAGTGAGTCGATCCACGTTTCTTCATTGGAGCCATCCACTGTTACAACGGCAACAAGATCTCATCAGATCTATAAAAATTTTTTTTTTCACCATGGCTTCTGGCGTTCGTAACGTTGATCAAGTTCTGGAGGATATTGAACGTGAGGATGTTAATGAGGGACAGCAGTTTCTGAGGGTGCCGTGTGATTCTACGCGCACCACCAGTAACCGTCCCTTCATCACAACTCCTCATGGCCAGACTGAAACTCCTCCAGACGATCTCACGTTACAAAATCTTGCCGGCGCGAAACAAAAAGGACCAATGGGTCCAGAAGATGAAACTAATGACCCCAAAGAATGGCTCATAAGCGAGCAACGGCGCCTAATGGACAAATACAATGAGCTGGTCAAACATAAAGCACAAAAGCAAGCGTTTGATAAGCAAACTGTTCATGGAACAAAAAGGGCGCGCGCGCCGGAAGAAGGACATTCTGTTCACACTGCACACACTGAGTTCAGTGATGAAGAAGTGCACAGCATGAGGAAGACGCGAGATACTCATGCAGGAGGCTCACAGCTCCGCGCGCATGTGAACATGGCGCCTGGAGCCAGAGCCGATCTGGATCTGCAAATACCGTACAGCCCACCAGTTAGAGGGCAAGTGGACGTAACCACACCGTACAGACCAGCCATCTTGGTGAAACATTCAAAGTTTACTGAGCGCATCGCGAAGGCTCCCATCCAGCACAAAACCAAGATGCCAAGTGGTTTGGGCAAATATGACGGCACAACAGATCCAGACGATTTCTTGCAAGGTTTTTACAACACGGGAAACCTAGAGAGCTGGACGATGCCAACATGGTGTCACATGTTTGCTCGCTGCCTCACGGGCGCGGCGCGTGTCTGGTTCGAGAGCTTGCCGACTGGGCAAATCGATGGGTTCGAGGAACTATTGGAAAAGTTCCAAGCCCACTTCGTACAGTAGCGCAGACACACGCGCGACCCTGATGACATTATGCACTGCGTGCGCAGGAATGATGAAACGATTGAAGACTACATAACACGTTTCAATCAGGAGTCTCTGGCAATCGGAGGTATAACTGAGCAACTCCTGCGAGTGGCCTTTATACAAGGCGCGCGCAGTGATCAACTCCGCCGAGCTCTCGTAAGCAGAGATGGCATGCCCACCACTTGGGCCAAACTAATGGAAACATCGCGAGTCTTCGCGAGAAATGAAAAACAAATTGCCCAAGATAGGGCAAGAGAAAGAGCGCATCAAGCTGAGTCACCGCGCAGCAACGAAAAAAGGGGCAAACAGAACTCTGTATGGTCCAGGTTGCAATCAACCAGTTTTTCTTCCGCAGAAAAGCAGGCGCAACCAACCTCACCCCAGCCCCAAAAAGACGTTCGTAGTCGCGTGGAGGGTGACAAGAGGGAGGGCGGCAGAGATCCTAGCAGACCTCTGCCAAGAATATGGACTCCCCTCACTAAAACGCCTTCACAGGTGTTAAGCACTGAGAATGTCCAATTCAAAAGCCCCAAGCCACTACACTACAAGGGACCATCAGACAGTGGCAAGTACTGTGAGTTTCACAAGTCCACAGGACACAGCACTGATGCATGCCACCACTTGAAGGATGCAATTGAGAAGGATGTGAAATCAGGCAAGCTGGCTCACCTGGTAAAAAACTCAAGACCAGAAAATGAACAATTAGGAGCCTCAGCCAGCAAAAAGTACAAAAGAATCTGTGTAGCTGAGGGAGGAAGGCAAGGGCAAATATCAAGAAAGAGAAGCGCGCAAATCCAAGGAGATTGGCGCGAACAACAAGTCATCTTCCCAAGAATCAGGGGAGGCCCTTCCATCAGCAGTCCTCTTGTCATCACTACACACATTGCTCATTATGAAGTGTCAAAAGTCCTGGTGGACACTGGCAGCGAATCAGACATCATGTATGAGCAATGTTTCAGGAAACTGGATCCGGCAGACCAAGCAAGGCTTGAGATTGTGAATGCACCGATATCTGGTGTCTCGAATGAAATCATTCATCCCCTAGGTCAAATACAATTTGAACTAACCATGGGGGATGAAAAACACAAGCGAGCCGAAGTTGTCAACTTCTTGGTCTTGCCCACCACTTCATGCCACAATATGATCTTGGGTAGGGAAACGATTGCCCAATTCAACGCCATACCGTCGCCAGCGCACGGCGCATTGGGGTTCCCAACACCAACAGGTGTAACTTTTGTATACCGAGATCATTTGTGTGCAGTGAGAAGTACTCCGCGGGAAGGGAGGATGAAACTTCCAATGGCAGACAACGCGCCAGAGGAGTGGATTCTCAACCCAAAATTCCCGGAGCAGACAATCACAATTGGCGCTACGATATCAGACGACACTAGGTTGAGAATGAAAAGACTGCTCACAGCATATATGTCGGTCTTCGCGTGGAAACACTCTGATATGACTGGAGTTCCGCTAGACCTGGCGCAACATTCTCTCAACACCTTCAAGTCTGTAGAGCCAATTGCTCAAAAGAAGAGAGTCATGGGGGATGAGAAGGCGAGGGCCATGAATGAGCAGGTTGAGGATCTATTGCGCGCAAACATCATCCGCCCGATACGATACCAGACATGGGTAGCCAATCCTGTGATGGTAAAGAAAAGTAACGGGTCATGGAGGATGTGCATTGACTTCAAGGACCTCAACAAAGCGTGCCCAAAAGATTGTTACCCCCTACCAAACATCGACGCAAAGGTGGACTCCGTGGCGCCATTCAAGCTCAAATGTTTCCTGGATGCCTACAAGGGCTATCACCAGATTCAAATGGCACCACAAGACGAGGACAAGACCGCCTTCAGAACCGACAAGGGTGTTTTTTGTTACACAAAAATGCCTTTTGGTTTGAAGAATGCGGGAGCCACCTACCAAAGACTTATGGATGCTGTTTTCAGCGAGCAGATTGGAAGAAACCTAGAAGTCTATGTAGATGATTTGGTGATCAAAAGCAGGGAGGAGAAACAAATGCTCAAAGACATCGAAGAAACCCTTAGGCGCCTAAAGGAAGTTAACATGAAGCTCAATCCGAGCAAATGCACTTTCGGCGTACAAGAGGGAAAATTTCTAGGTGTAATGGTCACCAAGGATGGTTTCAAGGTGAACCCTGAGAAGGTGGAGGCCATCCTTGACATGCCCTCGCCATCCACCATGAAAGAAGTCCAGAAGCTGAATGGTAGATTGGTTTCAATCAACAGGTTCCTAGCGAACCATGCAAGCAAATCTACCCCATTTGTCAATACATTGAGAAACTGCTTAAAGAAAAGCCAGTTCAAATGGACTCCTGAGGCCGAGCAAGCTTTCAGTGAGATAAAAGAATGTTTGATAAATTTGCCCGCGCTCACAGCTCCACTTCCTGGTGAAACATTGACATTATACCTATCAGCAGGAGAGCGCGCCATCGGCGCAGTATTATTGGTGGATCGCAAGGGAATCCAAACGCCAATATACTATGTGAGTCGGGTGCTGACAGATCCTGAGACGCGCTACTCCATCATGGAAAAGTTAGTTTTGTCACTAACACACGCGTCGCGCAAGCTTCATAGATATTTCAATGGTCATCCCATTGAAGTTCTGACTGGTTACAACATCCAGCAAGTCTTGCGGCGCCCCGCGCTCTCGGGAAGGCTGACAAAGTGGGCGCTGGAATTAGGTGAGCACACGATCGCCTATAAGCCCCGTCCAGCAATAAAGGGACAAGTCTTGGCTGATTTCATTGCAGAAGTCCCTGAAGAAAAAATTGAAGAGGCTCAGCGCGAGGTAGACCCTCCGCGAGCCAATGATGAAGAAAATGTTTGGAGTTTGTTCACTGACGGAGCTTCAAACAACGAAGGGTCTGGCGCAGGCCTCAAGCTGGTGGATCCAGAGAATCATGAATATACTTACGCCATCAGGTTGGACTTCAAGAGCACCAACAATGAAGCTGAGTATGAAGCCTTGCTGGCTGGCCTCCGCATCGCGCACAAATTCGGAGTGAAAAAGCTAGAGGCACATGTTGATTCATACTTGGTAGCAGCACAGGTCAATGGCCTTTATGATGCCAAGGAGAACACCATGCCTCTGTATCTAGAGCAGGCGAAAAAGCTCATCGAGCAATTTAACTGCTTTAGAATCATTCATATTCCGCGCAGTGAAAACAAATCTGCTGACGCGCTGAGCAAGATGGCATCAACCAGGTTCGATCACTTTGGCAAAGATGTCAGGGTGGAAGTATTGAGCAACCCGTCGGTGGGTGCGAAGTCTGTCCTTGTAACTCATACAACCCCTTCATCATGGATAACTCCAGTAATGGAATTCTTGAAGGAGAGAAAAGTACCAGACGATCGCGCCCAGGCGAGGAAGATAAGACACAAGTCGCAGAACTATGAACTGCTTGAGGGTACATTATATCGACGCTCTTATCTGGGACCGCTCATGAAATGCCTAGATGCTGAGGAAGCAAGCTATGTGATCAGAGAGATACACGAGGGAATCTGTGGAATACATGCTGGCCCGCGCATGGTGGTTACCAAGGCAATGAGCGCAGGTTACTATTGGCCATGCATGTACTTGGACGCTTTAAAAGAGATCCAAAAATGCAAAGCATGTCAAAGCTATGCGCCAAACACCATGCGGCCAAAGAACAACTTGATTCCGGTGACCTCCGCATGGCCTTTCCACAAATGGGCAATCGATATTGTGGGTCCCCTACCGCAAGCGCAAGGGCGAGTAAAATTTTTGGTAGTGGCAGTAGACTATTTTACAAAATGGGTTGAAGCCAAGCCACTAGCAAAAATCACAGCCGAAGCGATGAAGCAGTTTATCTGGAGCCACATCATATGCCGTTTTGGCTTGCCCATGGAAATTGTGAGCGATAATGGAAAACAATTCACTGACAAGAAGTTATCAAACTGGCTCAAGGAATTGCGCATCAACCAAATCTTCACTTCGGTATACCACCCTCAGGGGAATGGCCAAGTGGAGCGCGCGAATCAAAGCTTGTTAAATGGGCTGAAGAAGAGGTTGGAGGGAGAATCCCATTCTTGGGTCGAAGAGCTACCTAATGTCCTGTGGGCACACAGGACATTAAGCAAAACCAGCAATGGCGAATCCCCGTTCAGCCTAACCTATGGAACGGAGGCAATGATTCCAGCAGAAATTGGATGCCCATCCCATAGAGTGCTCATGATGAGCAAAATTGATAACGAGCGCGAAAGAAGGTTGGATCTCAACTTACTTGAAGGGCGCAGAGAGGCGGCTATCATCAGTGAAGCCAAGTACAAGAAAAAACTGGAAAAATATTACAACCAGCGTGTGAAAGAATGCCACTTCAAGAAAAATGATTTTGTCCTTCGAAACAATGAAGCTAGCCGCGCGATACCCCCGGGAAAAATGTCCCCCAATTGGGAGGGACCTTATCAAGTCTCGGAAGAATTGGGAAAAGGCGCATACGCTTTAAAAGATTTGAATGGAAAGAAGATCCTGCGCGCATGGAACGCGGCACAGCTTAGAAAATGTTTCATGTAAAAATGTAAAGTTTGTAATCAAGGCTTTTTAAGCCATTATGAATAATGATACGCGCTATCTTCTCTTAATGTGGATTCTATTACCTTTTGCATACATGTTTCACACTTCCCTTTATTAGTTTTGAGCAATATGACAACATTGTATTGACATCAAAATGAAATAAAACGAAGTAAAACATACATGCGCGAGCTTCAAGCTCAAACGCGTTAACGAGTCTTAACTCTAAAACGTCAGGGCCTTAGCCCAATTCTATTACCTTTTGCATACATGTTTCACACTTCCCTTTATTAATTTTGAGCAATATGACAACATTGTATTGACATCAAAATGAAATAAAACGAAGTAAAACATACATGCGCGAGCTTCAAGCTCAAACGCGTTAACGAGTCTTAACTCTAAAACGTCAGGGCCTTAGCCCAATAATGTGAGCCTTAGCTCAAATCACTCACAACATCCATCCTACATGCTGCGCAGACTGACCATAAAAATACCTAAGCACAACTAAGGCAAAGCGAATGCCAAAACATAGTTGTTAAGGTCTCAGGTCGAGGTCGCGCATGAAATTGTAATGGATATCTGAATAACACATATTGACACGTAAAGGCTAAAAAACTCATAATTCCATGCGCGAAAACGTCGCGCAAAAGAGGAATAATGAAAACGCCAACACACGTGTCAACATAATCAAGATATGGCAAAATCACTTACAATATGACAAGGGTTAAGTATAATAAATTCCTTACAACCTTGTTCTTATTCCAACGTGTAAGCATATCTTATATTCAACAAGCAAACATGTGATATAAAGAGATGAATGGGAATGCGCAAGATGCGAAGAAGGGAAAAACAAAATTTCATTCCAAAGCATTGAAATTTACAAGTTTACAAGATGAGATACAAACTACAAATAAAAATAAAAAACATGAGGGGCTTCTCAAGTCTCCACGTTGACATCAGCCTCTTCATCATCCTCATCATCGCCCTCAGCATCTGGCGCAGCCTGCTCCTCATCATCTCCAAACTGACCATAGTCAAGTTGTTCATCTTGAATGGAGTCTTCTAGCACAACAGTGTCAGGAGCGGATCCTTTGGCCACGCCAGAGCCGCTAGCAGGAGCAGTATTCCCCGCGCCATCATCGCCGCCGCCAGCCCCTTCGCACTCGTCAAGTAAATTCTTTAGCGCGCCAAGATCGGGCTGGTCAGCAAGCTCGGATATCTGCAAATCATAAGGAAAAATATGAGAAAAAATACTTGGAAAATAAATCAAAGTAATCTCATTATAGTTAAAATACCTGCCCAAGGATGGGAACGGGAGTATTCAAATACTTCTCCCCCATCGCGGCCATGTCCGCGCAGGCAACGTCGCTCTGATAAGGGTATTCGGATGGGTTCTTCTTCAGCATCCCATATTCATAGCCATCCTTAAACCCTTCAGCTCGACCCACCAAGCGCGCGGCAGCGTTGCAATCCATCACAAGGGCTTGAAACTCGTCTGAATATTTCATCGCATAAGCGCAACGAGTCATGCCCTGTGAGACTAGCCATTGGCGATCCTGCGCGAGAGAAGAAACAGTCGTCTCGAGGGCAGGAACCTGAGAGTTTAACAACTCAACAGTTTCCTTAGTCTTTTTTAGCTCCTCTTTGTCGGACGCTGCTGCCGCCAAGGCTTCTTCCTTTTCCGCCCGCGCAGAATCAAGTGCTTCCTGGCTAGAAGCTGCCATCGCCAGGGCTTCATCCTTCTCGGCCTGCGCGGACGCCAGTTCCTTCTTCAGGCGCGCAACCTCACTCTCCAGTGATGATTTTTCAGTGATAGACTGGACAAGAGCTTGGTCACGCGCCTCCGCCTCCTGCTCCAAGTCGCGCGCTCTGCGCGCGTACTTGGCCGCGTCCGCCTCCGCCGCCTGCAGCTTCTCTCGCGCAGCCTGAAGCTCATGACCGCGCTTCACGAAGGCGCTGTTGGCACTTGCTCTGTTCTCACTGAGCTCTGCTTGGAGCTTCTCAGCTCTCTCGCGAGCATCAGAAAGATGCCAAGCAGACACCTTAGCCTCTTGCTTGGCTTCCGCAAGAGCATCACGTACTTTTACGTAATCATAGCGAAGCTCTTGGGAGGCAGCAAAGAAGGCCGACCCAGCAAACATATGATTGTTGAGCAAGTCGTCGCGAGCGCGGTCCTCCTGGAACCTCCTTTCAGATGGAGGCACAGCATGAGCCCAGAATTCCGCACACACACCCATGGATTGAAATGTGCTGTCTTCAGTAATATTCCATCTCGGGCGGTAAATGTGATCGGCTTCCTGCAAAAACAAAGTAATTATCTAAGTCATCAAAACATTAAGATGGAATTCCGCGTAGCGGAGCAAAAAATAACATATACCTGCGGGGATGAAGCAGAAAAGTCAGCGCCAGCCCCACGAGAAGGCTCAGCCGCGAAGCCTCGTGGCGCTGCAGGACTGGCGCGACCGTGGTCGGAGTCTTCAACTTCAAACTCCTCTTCCTCCTCGGAAACAGGCCTTTTCTCCTGCGACCTAGAGCCAAAATCGTTCTCGCGAGGAGGGCTGTGCGCAGGAGGAGGTGAGGGAGGTCTCGACGCCGCCAGGTCGGCGCGCAAAACGGCCTCCTGCTCCTTAGTAATCCCAATGAGGGGAGATTCATCGCTTGCAGGAGCAGGAGCAGAGCCAACGGCGCTGGCACCGGCGCCAGGAGTGCCGCCAGCAGCTTGTACGCCAGCTACGGCTTCTATGAAAAAGTCAACAACAAGAAATGGTTCATGACTTGATCTAAAAGAAAGTCAGAAAAAAAGAGCGCAATACGTACCTTGGCGCAACTCCGTTCGCGAAGCAAACATCGCCATGAAGTCCATTCTACCCTTCTTTGAGGGTAAAACAGGGGACTTCGAAGCGACCTCCGGCGCAGCCTCGGCATCTTGTTGCGCTGTCGCCGGCTCTACAAACATTTGAGTGAGCAAAGATTCATTAGTAATTCTATCAGAATCGCGCTCATAGAACCATAAAAGATAAGCAAAGGATAAGCAAAGTATACCTGTCGAAGGCGCAACACCGCTTCCCTTTTCCGCCGCGCGAAGGGAGGAGGTAGTGGCACCATACCTCAGGTGGACAGGAGGTCTGCCCACTTTTTGAGGCAGGGAAGACAAGGAAACCTTGGTGGTAAACTCCTGGGTTTTCCCAAATCCCCCCGCCTGAGTAGGAGGATCCTGAACAACAGGGGCAACATCTTTCTTCTGTTTCTTACTGGCCCCCGCGCCAGTTTTCCCCTTAGCTTTACGCTTTAGTTGGGCGCCTCCTCCTCCTCCTCCTCTTCCGCGAGCTCCAGCTCGTAGTTTTCGAGCGCATCTACAATACACGCAACAGAAGTGTTAACAAAATTTGGTATTATAAAAGAAAATGCATAAGTACAAAGGCTTACCAGGCGCATCGCTGTCAAAGACAAATCCCAGATCAACAGGGATGAACATGTCATCAAAGCGATCGGGGAAGCCAACCTCACCAGCGCCCAGCGCGACGGAGCCACCCTCCATATGCTCATCATAGGCGGCGTGGACATACTCCTTGCTGACTGCACAAAACAAATCAAATGATATCAGCAAAAAGATAAGTATTCGCGCAGAAGTAATGCAATGAGATCAACTACACAAGCCGTCAACTTGGATCACGGGCTCAGTCGCGCTGTCAGCCCACCTCCTGCTCATACCCACCCGCACCAGCGCCTCCTCACAAATTTTCTTGGCGGGGGATGGTTCAGCAGTCAACTTCTTCACCCAGGCGCCAGTTGGGTTCTTGACGACACCCACATCCGCAGGCGCAGAAGAGATCGCGCGCATGGTCATGCGGATGGGGATCACACCAGCCCTAATGTAAAAAAACCTCTCAGACCAGTCATGAAGGCTCTTGAATGAAACGGTGGAGCACTTCACTTTCTGACTGCGAGGAATAAAAGAGAACCAAGAGTCTTGGATCTTGGGCTTGTAAAAAAACTGAAAGCGCCGAGGGGTGGGCTCCTCGCGCTGAGATTTGCACATGAACTCAAAATGAGTCATGCGCACAAGTCCAAACGGATGGACTTGGGATATATGAATCCTATAGAACCTAAGCAGCGCACCCACAAACCTTGTCATCGGGAGACGAAGGTTGCAGTGGGTGAAAAAATGGCAATACAAGGATATATAGCCGGTAGGCGGGTCCGCCGCCGTTTGCCCGGCCCCAGGCAACATGCAGCCAAACAGAGGGGGAAAACCCTGAGAGGCGATAAGGCTGTCAAGATCGGCCTGCCTCAGTTTGCAGGGGATTTCATTCCACCTCTTCACGGCCTTGGTCCTCCCTACCTCCTCCGATGAGGCCTCAGCAGCCTTCTTCCCCTTGCCGGTCTTCTTCAATGTAGACATCACTAACGATTTCACACGGCGATGGATAGGGGAGGTTGTGTTGTCTGAGCTATCAGACATACAACTGTAAAACGGACAAAGGATGATCTGAAGAACAGAGACCTGGAAGCAGAAGACACGTAATCGGAATAGAAAGAAAGAAAGAAAAGAGCTCAGAATAAAACAGCAAAGAAGATGAAGAAATAAAAATCTAAGGGCTGGCTTTTATAGGCCCAGGAGAGAGAAGAATTGGTGCTGATCGGACTTCACGCGCCCCCACTCGCAGGTGTAAGCCAACGGGAGCGCGACACGTGTACATGACACTGTGTGAGGGGACACGAAAAGAAACTGTACAGCTGCTGCCAGAGTTCACGCGCCACCACTCGCACCAACAGACCAACGCGAGCGCGACACGTGTCCCTGACACTATTTGAGGGGACACGAAAGGCAACTGTAGCACCTCGAGCACACGAAAGGTCTGACACGTCTCCATCACTGACGCATGTCAGCAACAACCAACCACGTACAGGGACGATTCGTTTTCAACTAAAAGGATAGAATTTCGCGCAACGATGAATAATAAGAAGAAAAAGACAAAACCCCTACTAAAAGAGCAAACTATTTAGTCTAACATCTATCTTACCTCGCTCGCGCGAGACAAGACACACATTAGACTGGGGGGGCTTGAAGAGGTATGTACCCGCCTCAACACCGAGCGAGGCGGGTCAACCCACAAGATATAGACAAGAGGCTTGAAATCAAGACATTATGAAGGCACAAAGCCAAAACCTATGCGCATGGCGCATATCACATATGCTCATGCATCACATGCTCAGGCATCATATGCCCAGGCACCACACATGCTCAGGCATCATATGCCCAGGCACCACAGATGCCCAGGCATCACATATGCTCACGCATCACATATGCTCACGCATATCACATATGCGCGTGGCGCATCAGCGCGCGGCGCATATCACATGCTCGTGCATATCACATCTGCGCATGAAACATCTGCGCGTGAGAATAAAGAGAAGCCCTCGCGCATCATCAGGATTGGCGCATATCACACATGCACATAATCAACCTCGTCCTTATCCAAATCAGGATTAGGGCAACCTTGATTGTGCACGTCAGACAACCTTCCAGAAGGTATCTTTTTAAGGAATAAGAATATGCTGATGTTGACAGCCACCAATGAAAGGTGGACAACTCAGCAAAACCTATGTGCCACCACGTGGTTATAACCAATGAAAAAGCACCAGGTGTCCCAAAGGACACGTGGCGCAAAGCTACTAGAAGAGGCCAACAAAGCCCTAATTGGGTCTGAGCCCAATCATTGGAAACCCTAGCACTATAAATACAGCATCAACTCCACAAGGAGAGGGACATCATATCACATCCAATATCATCTGATAACATACAATCACAGAGTATTCAGCTATTAAGCAATACACTCCAAATTCCTTACTCTCACATATTATTATCTTCTCCACAAATACTTATTCTCACACCGGAGGGTTACCCCAAAGAGGACCCCCCTGTCCCTTTCTGAGGGGTAAGTTTACGGTGCTGTTCATTTTGTAGGTGGAAGAACCCAGATCCAAGAGAAACCATCGGTGAAATAGCATAATCACACCCGAGGAAAGTAGATCGTCTACCAGTGAGTCGATCCACGTTTCTTCAGCTCACATATCAGATATAACTGATAAGAACAGATACTACACTTGATCTTAGCCAAAAGGCCGAGAAAGGTATGCTTGATATATTCTTGGGCCTCTGTTTACATAGGCAGTCCTTTCATATATGCATTCTTCACTCTGCCGATGTGGGATTGAAGAGAATGACTTTTTCCTTTTAGTTTTCTACAACCACTCATATATGCATCTTAGCAGTTGCTCAGAACAACGCTCTCAAAGCCATCTTAGCTCAGCAGAACAGGTTCAGCCAAACTCAAGAAAGCTTGGTTGGCAGAGTGCAGACTTTGGAGGGTATCATTTATGAGCTACGGACCAAGAAGCTTGGTCTTCATAATGAATTACTCCAGCTAGTCAGCTCAGCTCCTGGCCCACAGACTCAAAACAGTCTAGCCCAGAAAGAAGCGGAGATGAAGTTCCTCAAAGCCCAGCTTGTAGACCTTGAAAAGCAGCACAAGCAACAAAGAACTTAAACCATGGCAGATGATCCATGGAGGCTACCAAGTGCTCCGTTCGTCAGAACAGCTTTTGAGCCACAGCCGCTACCAATACACACGTGGTCAGAAACGTCACCATCAATGAACCTATGGGCAAACGAACAAGCTCAGATCAGAGCTAGAGTAAGAAAGTCATCCTCAAACCGAAGTGCTTCGTCAAGCAGCACAGACCATAAACCGTCAAGCAGTTCTAAGAAAGACAAGCAGGTCAGAGATGACACTATGATGGTAGCCACAAATAATATCATGATGATATCTCGTCATGAACCACCAATCAAAAAAGAAGATTCCTTAACAATTGTCGACCAGCCAATTCCAGCCAGTGGTCCGATGTCTGCTAGCAGCCCGGTCATTCTCTCTTACCCTGATGAGGAAGAGGATAATAATCCTAAGGTTCCAAAGCCCGTAACTGGCTTAAGGCCTGTGACTGGCTTACAGCCTGTAGCTGTGACTGGCCTACGACCTATAACTGGTTTATAGCCCGTAACCGGCTTACAACCTTGTTACATGACACAACCACACTCCAATCGGAAGATCCGCAAACATAAAAAAGATGTACCTGAACCAATAGTCAAAGTTCATATCCTCACCAGCACGTATGATAGACCAATTCCGGTCGTTGCATTCTTTGATACTGGGTCCGCAGCTTCGGTCTTAGACCCAAGGATTCTCCCTGATGAATATTGGCTACCACATCATCAAGGATTTGTTGCAGCAAGTGGTGATTCATTTGTAATTACCAAGAAAAGCATTCCTATATACATACGGGTTTTCCCTAAGTGTACAATCAAAAACAGATTCCTAGGTTTAGACTGTCATGGAAAAGATCTCTTATTAGGGTTTGATGTTCTACACCAATTAAGAGATCTGAGGTATGGAAAAAGAGGACTCAGATACGAGAGGTTTTTGAAACCATGGAGTACCGTCCCAAGAATATTCATGGTTTCCACATTATCTTCTATTGAAGCAATAAAAGAAAGGATCATTCACACTTCTTGTGCTGATAGCCATACTGAGTTCCTCAAAAAGCACAGCTCCCCGTTATGGCTAAACGAATCATTCTTCGTTACTCTTCTCTTTAAGAAAAATGAAGACATAAACCCTACAAGAGCGAGTCATTCGGGAATGAATCCAGATCATATGAATTTAGCCATTCAAGAGTGCCAAGAGCTAGTAAACCAAAATCTAATTGAGTCAACAACATCCCTGTGGGTGTGTGAAGCCTTTTATGTCAACAAAAGAAGCGAACAAGTTAGAGGAAAACTAAGATTGGTTATCAACTACCAGCCATTGAATTACTTCTTGGCAGATAATAAATTCCTACTCCCTCAAAAGAAGACGTTATTCCAGTCCCTGGTAAATGCAAAAGTTCTGTCAAAATTTGACCTCAAAGCTGGTTTCTGGCAGCTAGGGATCAATCCAGAAGATAGGCCAAAGACAGCTTTCTGCATCCCGAATCGCCACTACCAGTGGAAAGTGATGCCGTTTGGGCTAAAAAATGCACCGTCAGTCTTTCAAAAGGCGATGATACGCATTTTTGAGCCAATCCTCAATAATGCATTGGTTTACATTGACGATATTATCTTATTCTCAGAAGATGAAGAATCACATGCGGAGTTGCTACACAAGTTCCACTCCATTGTTCAAAAATACGGGATAATGCTATCAGAAAAGAAAATGGAGGTCGGAGTAATTTCCATTGAGTTTCTTGGCATGAAAATTACAGGAGGCACGTATCAACCACAACCACACATTGCCAAAGAGCTCTATCAATTTCCAGATAAGCTGACGTCACAAAAGGAAGCCCAACAGTTCCTCGGGTTAGTCAATTATATGGCAGATTTTCTGCCAAAGCTGTCTGTCCATACAGCCCACCTGTTCCCCATGTTGAAAAGGAGTCCCCCCACTTGGACTGAAATCCAAACAAAAGCTGTCAAACAGATAAAGGAGCTTGCTGACAAGATGCCTCCTTTAAAGATTCCTGCACAAACAGACAAACGAGTCTTACAGATAGATGCCAGTGACGAGTATTGGGCGGCAGTCTTGCTTGTTGAAGACGATAAGGGTGTCAGAACAATATGTGGTTATAAAAGTGGCACGTTCAAGGAATTTGAAAAGCATTACCATTCCACGTATAAAGAAATCTTATCAGTTAAGAAAGGAATCGAGAAATTTCAATTCCACTTAATTGGTCATAATTTTCTTATTGAAATGGACATGTCAGCTTTTCCGAAGATGCTACAGTTCAAACAAAAGATTCTCCCAGAAGCACAACTGTTGAGATGGGCAAACTGGTTTACTCAATGGAAGTTCACGGTTAAACATATTAAAGGAAAAGATAATATCCTTGCTGACTTCTTATCAAGACCAAAAGAGTACAAGCCAAAGGCCTATAAATACAAAGAGCATCCAGAAATCCAGTACCAACACACCAGACACCCCCATATCATTCCAAAGCATCAACACACCAGACACCCCCATATCCTTCCAACCTTATTCATGATGAATAACCCAGGTTCTTCTAGCTCCCCAAAACCACTTGTAGAAGAACTCAAAGACAAAAATGTTCCAGAAGAAATTATCGAAGTAATTGCAGAACATGCCCTGAGAGAACGTTCCCAATTGTGCTACAAAAGATTTCTTACAATCATCATGAAAAAGTATGGTCTGTTCATGAAAGGATTGGTATTCCACCACGACTACCCATTCATGAATATTTTCCATATCAAAGATCTTTATGATCTACCAAAAGAAGCTTTATGCTTTTTCTGGTATCTATTTGAATCCCACACAATTGCAATGTCCTTCAATTCAGAGAAACTTCTCCCTTACTTGATTGATTGTTAGTGTGAACCCATGACGAAAAAGTCCAAAAATACGTTCACCTTACTACAATGGTTCCTCACTCCGCATCAGTGGATTGAAGAAATTACATCCTCAAAGAAGAAACACTGTATTGTATACTTCAGAAGACCAGGATGTTATATTCCTCCATCAACAGGTAGAGACGGGCAGTCATTGGTTTTACACGCTCCTTATTGTTTCACACACTCATGGTCAGACATAAAGCCTACTAGCCCTAATTACAAATACTGGGTTCCAAAGGAGTACACAGATACACGGATATGCCTTGCCCATGCAAACAACGTCTCGCCAGAATCTATACCTGCAAATGTGCTCAACAGAGTAAATGCTTGGGAAAATGACGATCCATATTCACAAATTTGGAAAGAAGCCTACGACCAATATGCAGACGCTCATCTTGTAGATGATTTTGATCCATACGAAGATGATCCGTCGCACCCAGATTCCCGATGGAAGTAAAAGTATCCAAGAAGAAGAAGAAGTTCTTGTAACATATTTGTGTGCTTTTGGTTTGTTTAATGTGTGCTTAAAAATAAAGCTTAATCACTCTTAAAGTGGTTTTAGCAAGTAGGTTATTTATTAAAATATCTAGTAATGTGTGATATAAGCCATGATGTAATTTGCTAGTGTGATGTAAGCAATGATGTCATGAACACCCTTCCTTGGCCTATAAAAGGAGGGTTCCCCCTAGTGTAATTCTCATCCTTGGAAAGAAATAAAAAATTCTTATATATTTACCTCTATCTTCTCTCTAGTTTCTCTCACTAAAAAACTCATTTGAGTCTTTTATCTTTCTTATTTTCCAGCCCAGAACAACGCTCAGCAGAACAGGTTCAGGTCAGGTTCATCCTTTTCTTCTAACCCCTATAACCTACTGTGTTGGGAAAACAGAAAGTGTCACATGTGAACTGTTATCAATGAATTAAGATATCCAAATCTGCTATAGGGTAGATAAAATTTCCATCCAAATATAAAAAATACACCTGCACCATTAAGTGTAATACATCGTCCACAAGCTCAGCTGTCATAAGAACACAGGGAAATTATGAATATTGCCATTTTGTTGCAATTAGTTCCACCAATGAACAAGCAAACTAAGAATGTAACTGATAAACTTTACTCATATAATTAATTTGAGCTCAAAATGTGTTTCGCTAACATCATATCATCAATTTGTGTTCGTTGTATTAGTTAAGTTTTGCAATTTTTGTAATTGGTTCAAAGTTGACTGATAAACTTACTCAGACTTGTGTTCAGTAATTCAAGATGTTACAGTCATGAATAGGTATCTCATATCTTGGCGACTTGGCTTGGTGTTATCAAGGCCAGCATGGTCCAGAAGAAGTGCCTATGACACAACGGGATCTCTAGAGTACAAAATATTATTCAGTCATTTAGTTATTTTCGATATCCTTTCAATACAACATTTAATTAACCTTTGGTATACGTACCATTATTCTACATAGATAAGACTCTTGAAAATTATATTTTATGTTATTAACCGCTAGTACAGAGTTTTGTTTTCAACATTTGTAAGCTTCTATCTGTATGTTTAAATATTTTAAATTGACAGCAAGTAATTTTTAAAATGGAAAGATACTTAGATACATATATTGATATACCAGGTTAGTTACCTGTGTACCACACAGGTTAAAATGAGTAATTTTTTGTTAAATAATAACATAATATGAAATACAAAAAAAATGTATCACATACATAAAGATATATTATATGGTAAAAAGTTACACATTACGCAATTTGAAAATAAAAAGTTGTTAGAAAATTTATAAATCATAAATTATTTCTTTATTATTTTCTATATCAAAACATGGTTGTAAATGGCTACTTTTTTAAACCAACTCGTGGATCAAAACTCATTCTAATCTTAAACTATTTTGACATGAACAATGTTTAATATTTAACCGGTTAAAGAAACCCACCCGTTTCGTATTGGTTTGTTATAAAAATCTAATATTAATAACTAATGCAATATATTTTATATTAAACAAATTAACATATTTATGATGATATTAATTCTTTTAAATTAGATGGAATTATTAAAAGTTGAAAATAAAATATTAAAAAGAGAAATGTATTAATATGGGACAGATGGGGGAAAATTTTGTAAGGATCAATATAGTGATAACATGTAACATTTAGAAAACTTTATTTATTAAATAGTATAGATTTTAACATGTCTATTTATGCAACATTTTTAATACAAGAAGATGAATATATAAGAGACTGAAAAGTGCAGTTGTACAGAAACATGAACGTCGATTCAGCACTCCATTTATGAACTACCAAGACACTCACTTGTGGTCTAAAACCAAATTTTAAATGCATAATCCATCATTTCAAGATTAAGAAATTACAAACTACTTTACCAAAACATCATTCCTTTAATCAACACATTGATACATTTAACAAATTCACTACACAAAAGTGTTAAGTTGAAGCATTTCATAACAAAAAGGAACTCCAAAGATGTTTTCAAAGCTTAACCTCAACATTAACACCAGCAGGAAGATCAAGCTGCATCAAAGAGTCAATGGTTTGTGCAGTCGGGTGTAGAATGTCTATGAGCCGTTGATGGGTTCTGATCTCAAAGTGAAACCTTGCATCTTTGTGAACATGAGGAGATTTAAGCACACAGTATATTCTCTTCTTGGTTGGCAATGGCACGGGCCCCATGGTCTTTGCGTTTGTTGTTCTAGCAGCATCCATGATCTGCTTGCATGAATCCTCAATTAAAGGCACCCAGTATGACCTCAATTTGATCCTAATTTTCTGTTTTGGTGCTACCTGAGAAACAATAAAATTACTAAATCTAAGCTACTATACATTATAAGCACATTGATCAACACGCGATCCTGCTGCTACATGAAGCACGCTTTGTTGAATCCATTTCGTCACTACTTGTAAATCATTTTCATCTTGTGGGTCCAGTTTATCTTGTATGAGGAAAAAAAACGGGACCCACAAAGAACTTGAAACACGAACTTTCATTCTAAAAAATGTGAATTACACAATAATATGTGATCGATACTTCTCTTCTACAACGACCAAGTTCAAAAACGTCCCAAATGCTCTAACTACATGCTTAAAAGCATGAAACAACCTTAAAAAATGTGGTCGACAAATGTAAAATGGTGATAGTGCTTATGAAGAATATGCACTTATGCCAAAGTTTTGAATATTGAAATGTAAAATATATACCTACAGGGCCTTTTTTTATTTTGAACCTAAGCAGTTAATGCGGAAAAAATATCGGATATTGGTCAAGGACCGATATCTGAGATATCGGTTATCGCGACAAGATATCGGTGGGATATCCGTAATTTTAATATCATTTAAAATCCATATATATAGCAATTTAACACTAATAGTTAAGTATACTCTCCTACCACTAACAAATTAACCTTTTGCAACTTGCAATACCCAAACAATCGTAGCAAGTAGGAACTGATTAAGACTTAAAACACTAACATTGAACACTAAATATTGATAATTAAGACTTAAAACACTTATATCGGGAATATCGGTGATATAACGGTCCAATATCGGTCAATATCACCGATATTATTGGTACCGATATTCTCGCCGATATTTTAACAAAGGACCGATATATTGGCGATATCGACTGCATAGTTTTGAACAACTAAATATTTGTACACGGTGGGGTTTTGAACCCCTGGCCTCCTATTTATACCTACGGGGCTTTAAAATGTGCATTTTGAAGGTGCTTATAGCAAGCAACTTGAACAATATCACAATCAGATTAAACAATTTATTCTTGTATTTATTTATCTCCACATTGTATCATTTTCACTCATTAATCAGAAAATCACAAGCCTTTTAGCCAAACAGTCAAAACAGAATTTTGCAAAAACATACACATCCAAACACCATGTATTACTAATTCTACCCAATCAACCTATAAACAGCTAACCAACCAAACCAAACCACTTTAGTTATATTGTCAAAACACACCTTTTCCGAATCCGAGCCCGCAATCCCAGTCGACAATTCCGGAACACCAGCCTATCAAACCAAACAAGCCCACATCATTTCAACCAACATAAAACTGTGCAAAAACATAAACAGAAGTGAAATTCAATTATACCTCAAGGGTTTGTTCCAAGGCTTCAGGAGCTGCAAAAGCCCTAGTTGTGGAGCAACGATGAGATTGAAACTGAATCTTGGAGGTTAATGAAGAGGCATTTGGGATGACATGTAGGGCAGACAGCTTGGGCTTTGAAGAAATTGAGGTGGAATTGCATAAAGGGAACATTGGTGCTGCTAAAGATGATGAAATTGACATCTTATTGAATGTTAATTTGAAACAGTGATGATCGGATGTTTTGCAGACGGAGGAGCGTTATCCACAAAACAAAAGAAAAGAGGTTCTGACTGAGTGAGATAATGGAGGGTGAGTAATATTGGATCCGGGTTGGTTGGTTTAGTATATGGGCTAGTGGTCAATATAAGCTTTATTCAGAGCCCAATATAGAAACACTTCGAGTTGGAGATGTCCTTAGCTTAGCGGGTGGCTCAAACACATCATCTCATGGGAAAACCCGTCGTTCAAAGTAGAAATATACAAAAACCCATTTTGAAACCGGTTCACTGCAAATTGACTCAGTCCGCCGGTTCTATCATTGGTTCCCCTTTTGAACTACCAAACCGGTTTGAGAAAAAACTGGTTTAAGCTGGTTAAAACGAACAAAATCGTTTTGGACCAGTTCGACCTTTCATGCTCCTAAACCGGTTTCAAAACCAAACCGGTTGAAGTCAAACCGGTTTTGACCATGGTTTGATCAAACAGGCTTGGTTGACAAAAAAATGGTTTTCTACACCTCTAGTTAAAAGAAAAGCCGTCTCAAAGAATCGTGAAATTTATTTGGGCCGAGGGCGCAAAATGTTGGGCCTTAAATTAGTTGATAACTGGATTTAAACATTAGAAATACATATTTTTTTTAAAAAAATATATATAATGTTTAAAAAAATCGGGCCTATAGAGGTGTCTGGTCGGGGTCGATTGGCCAACCGGCCCTACCTCATAGTTGGTCTTGGTTCAAAGGTACACTGCCATAAAACCGGTTGAAATCATATTCAAATTTGAGACCTTGCGAACTCCAGCCCAAATATTCAATTCCACTTTGATGCCGATTAGAAAGCTATGTTTTTTTTACCAATAATTCACTTTTATATTATCGTCAACTCATTACTTTCTGCATCACTCATCTTGTATCTTTAAACTTGTGTTACACCTATCCCTTATCAATCATACTTTTTTAAAGGATATTGGTTTTTAATACTCTCAACTTTCACTCATTGGATAATAACACTCCCAACTAACGATTTGTCTCCCATCACTCCCAACTTGTAACTTATTTTCTTATATCACTCCCGAACTTAACGGACCTTAACTCAGATAGTTTTTTTTTTGCTGACGTGGCATGTTTTGGCTGATGTGACATGCTATGTGGAAAAAAAATACCATATTTAAAAAAATAAAAACCTAATAAAAAAATACTATTAATATGTATATATACACATACACCCACACACATAGACACAAACACCACCACTGTCTACACGATAACACCACCACCATAGAACTCCACCACTTCCGGCCTTTATCGCCACCTTTACCACCACCGCCACCCTAGTTACCTTCACCACCACCAGCCTCACCGCCCTCATCACTACATGTCAAAACCCCAAACTCAAATGAGGTAGTTGTTGGCCAAAACCCCAAACTCAAATGTGGTTGTCGCCGCCTCCGTGTTTTTCCGGCGAGTTCCACCGTTAACAACAGAGCAGCGATTCGAAGTAATCCTTTAATCGCCGGAAAACGAGTTGCAGGTTTCCGTCGAACACCATATCCATCATTTCACCGCCCACCACCCTAAAACCGCAGCCCCCTGACGGGTGGTCCATGGGACAACCCTTAAGTGGTTTAAGTTCCTTAATAATCATGAGCTTAGTTGGTTTATTTTGTTGAATTAGATAACTACGTTTACTTGTGTAATGGCAGGTATGAAAAGCTAGATGATGGATATACGAGAACGTAGGCGAAAACGGTGGCGAAAATGGACTTGGAACGAAGAAAATATCAAGAAAATAAGAAGTTGGTGTGAAGACCATCGTAGCTTACGGTACCCACCGTAAGCTACGGTGGCGTTGAAGAAATATAGCCGCCGTAAGGCAGACTCAAGCCACCGTCGGATTTATAAAGCCACCGTAAGCTACGGTAGCCACCGCAGCTTACGGTGGACACCTTGCTGCACTTTATAACTGCCATATAACATGTATTTTTGGACGGCTTTTGGTATCTTGATCATATCTTTTCATCTAAGGACGACCCTAGGGTGATTTTGAGATCTTCTTGATCAATTGTGAGTGTGGTAATCATTAAACACTTGTTTTCAATTTGTATGACAATCATAATCGAAGGGATGACAAGCCGAATCATGCTCGGCTAAAATCCTTCGTGTTTTCCCTCGGATTGTAAGGATTGCTATGTTTGTTCGGTTAATTGTTTAGAAAATTTCTGAGATAATATTTGATCTTATTGATTTAGTTATTATGGTGTTTGTGTATTGGTTGATAGATTGTTAGTTTATCAATTTTATGTTCTAAACCGTCAGTTCTTGGTTTTGTAAGTAATCGAGATTAATCGGGAGGGATTTAGGGTTGGATAAACTAATTGGTTTTTGAGTGATTACCTTGTGTTATATAATCCAAGTACTTGATCTTCAATTATCTCAATCGTTTACATAAACACGAACTCAGTTTAAACATTAACAGTAACATTCATGGAAACCTGAAACCGAGGGAAGGCATATTTTCGTATATTGATTAAAACTCGTTTATTGCTTTAGTTCTTTTTGTTTTTCAAATCAAACAACCAAATCATTGAATTTACTTTTTGCAATTAGTATAATATAGTTTAATTATAAAACTACTTAGTAATACATTTTCCACAAACTCCCTGTGTTCGATATCCGCTTACCGCTATCTAATTAGTTGTATTCGGTTTATTTTTGAGTGAGTTTACGAACTCACGTCAAATTTTGGCGCCGTTGCCGGGGAGTAGTGCGCAACGTGTGTTAGCTTTAGTAGTTTTTGTGTTATTTTCGGGTTTACGCTGGTTGTGTTAGTGTGCAGGTAACTACAGGTTTATGCATACTAGAAGCTCTAACAGGTCATCACCACTAGTAATTGATCCCGAGATTGACAGAACACTCCGAAGAAACCGAGTCTTACTTAGGGAGAATAAGCTTCTTGGTTCTCCAACCGTATCAAACAATATGGATTCACCATTTCCCACTTCAGGTCAAACAAACCCAACTACACCTCCACCAAATCCACCTCCATCGATCACTACTACAACATCAAGTGATCAACCACCAACCACAACCGAACCAATCACTGTTCAATACACCTATGCAACATCATCCACATTGTCACCTATTACCAACCTTTTTCCTACTTTTGGATCGTCATCATCCCAACAACATCAACAACCAACCTTTCAACAAGCACAATCAAGTTACCAATATCAACCCTAACCTTTTATGCAACATTCAAGATCACAAGGTGACGGTTATGGGTATGGGTTTGATAGTGAATTTGAGGGGTATGAAGTGGAAGGTTACTACGTGGGAGGTGATGGAAGCAAAAGGGTAAATCTGGGAAATTTTGGTTATGGTCAATGGCATCAACCGGAACCGTTGCAAGAGGTTAATCGACAACAACCACCGGCGGTTGTTCAACAACAAGCTTAACCACTGGTTCAACAACAAGTTCAACAACAACCACCGGTTGTCGTTAATCAAGTTCAACCGCCACCGGTTATTCAACAACCGCAAGGGCAACCTCAAGATCAACAATTCCAACGACAAATGCCCCAACCATAGTTTCAACAACAGTTTGTGCAGCCAAGGCCCGTTTATAGGCAAATGGGTCAACCACGAGTACCAATGGGGGTACCAAGAAGGCACGCAAGAGATATGGTTAGGGGGATTGAAGCCCATTTCCGACCCATAATTACTAATAATCCGTCTCCGGTGGTTATCCCTCTCAATAATCAAGGGAGGACTTTTAAAGTAAGAACCAATTCCCTTCAAAGTCTTCCGAAGTATAAAGGTCTAGCAACGGAGGAACCTTACTTCCACTTGGAGGCATATGACTCCATTTGCAACACAATTGGGGGTCAAGGTTTTACATCGGATGATGTGAAGTTGGTTTTGTTTCAGTTTTCATTGGAAGACAAGGCAAAGAGATGGTTTTACACTTTGCCTTCCGCTTCTGTTTATACTTGGGCCGAGATGCAACAAAGATTTTTAGAAGAATTTTACACGGCCCAAAAGACCAATGATGCGAGAAGAAGTCTGAGAACCTTCCAACAACAATCGGGGGAAATGTTTCATGAAGCATTTGAGAGATTCAATATGATGATCAAGAATTGTCCTCATCACGGTATTGCTTTGTGGGAGTTGTTGAATGCGTTTCATGAGGGTTTGAGTATGGAGGATGAACGGGATTTGCGGCCGATCACTAATGGTACATTTGGTACCAATTATGAACAAGACGATTGGGCGTATTTGGAACAAATGGCAGTTACTTCAAAAAGAAAGGCTCAAACCGGTAGAAGAGCGAGACCGGCGATTGGTAGACCGCAAGTGCAAGCCGTGGAAGAAGAAAATGTACAAACCATTAATCAAGTCATCAATGTTTGTACAAATTGTAACGAATTGGGTCATGCAACGGAGGTATGTACGGTAGGTCAAGCGCCGGTAGAAGAGGTAAATGCACTTCAAGGGGGAGGTGGTAGAAATTACAACATGAACTCCAACACCTACCACCCCAGGTTAAGAAATCACCCGAATTTTTGTTATGGAAATCCGGCCACTCAATCTAACCCGAATTTTCAAGGAAGTCAAAGTAATTATGTCCCTCGTCAACAATATAATAACCAAGGTAATTATTATGGCGGGAATAATCAAGGATTTTAAGGTCAAGGGGGTGGTGGTCAAGGCGATCAAGGTGGGTCAACGGGTCAAAGTTCATCGAGTGGAAACGAGGTTATGGACATGTTGAAGTTGATGCAACAAGACATGCAACGAAGAAATCAACTTGATGAAGTGAGAATGCAAAAGGATGAAGTTCGAGACAAAGCCATCCAAGCGTTGACCACCCAAATGGGTCAACTTGCAACTGAAGTGTCGGACTTGAAGAAGAATAAATGTCAATTTCCAAGCGACACAAAGGTAAATCCTTCTCATAACTCTTCTCGTAATGTTCCTATTAACCACGTGAGTGTTTTAAGAAGTGGTAAAGAATACAAAAAAGATTTATCACCGGATGTGGTTGATGGGGAAGTTGAGGATATTATGGGTAATGAAAGTGATGATGAAATTCAAATTAATAAACCCACTAAACATGTCAGTTTTGAAAAACCGTTACAAAATCCGGGTCAAACTTTAAATTTAAAAGATAAAGATAAGGAAGTAGAACCAAAGGTGGTTCCATTTCCTTCGGCTTTACTTGACCCGGGTAAGAAAAATTTATTTCAAGAAGGGGTCCTCAAAAAAAAGAGATGTGGGAAGTTTTTAAACAAGTAAAGGTAAATTTACCTTTACTTGAGGCAATAAAGCAAGTACCCGCTTATGCAAAATTTTTGAAAGAATTGTGCACTCAAAAGAGGCAACAAAAAGTGCCTTTACGAGTGGATTTAACTGAGCGGGTAAGTGCGGTTTTAAAAGGAGATCTTCCTCCTAAGCTTCAAGATCCGGGAACGCCCTTAATTAACATTCATGTAGGCGACTTTCAAATGTCTAAGGCGCTACTAGATCTTGGGGCCGGGGTAAGTATTCTTCCGGGGGGTTTATACGACCAATATGATTTTGGTCCTTTAAAACGAGTTGAGACAACGGTTGTGTTAGCCGATTTGTCCCATAAACTCCCCCGAGGAATTGTGCGGGACGTGATAGTAAAAGTTGAAGAATTTTACTATCCGGTTGACTTTTTGGTCTTAGATTACTCATCGGTTGATTCGACCCAACAACAAAATGTTATATTGGGTCGACCGTTTTTAAACACCGCTCATGCTATTATTGACTGTCGATCGGGCACAGTTGATATGGCTTTTGAAAATAGAAAAATGAGATTAAATGTGTTCACTAACGGATCTAATGCTTTATGTGGTGATGAGTGTTTCATGGCAGATATTGTTGACACGTGTGAACCGCACGATTATGAGGACGATGCTTTGGAAGCATGTGTTTGTGATTTTTCTGAACAGGTACATCTTTGTGCATTGAGGATGGAAGAGAAAAATCAAGACGTGTTGGCGGTTAAAAAAGGACGACCACCATGGACTCATCAAATTGAAAGTCTACCGACTGTGATAGATTCGGGTACTAAACCGTCATTGGAAAGTCCACCAAAGTTAGAATTGAAGGATTTTCCAAGCCACTTGAAGTATGCGTTTTTGGGGGATAATGACACATTACCGGTCATTATTGCATCTAATTTGGAAGAGGCCCAAGAACAACAATTGTTGAAGGTGTTGAAGACGAATAAAGCGGCCATAGGTTGGACAATTGCGGATTTAAAAGGCATTAGTCCATCTATAGTTATGCACAAAATCATCACCGATGAGGAGGTAACCAACTCGGTAGACTTAAAGACGGTTGAATCCCAATTTGAGAGAAGTTGTGAAAAAAGAGGTAATCAAGTGGTTGGATGCGGGAATAATCTATCCCATCTCGGATAGCGCATGGGTAAGTCCTACATAGGTGGTACCGAAAAAAGCAGGTATACAGGTAATTAAAGATGAAAGCGGTGAACAAATTGCCACCCGACCAGTAACCGGGTGGCGAGTTTGCATTGATTATCGTAAATAAAATGCCGCTACATCTAAAGATCATTTTCCATTACCTTTTATTGACCAAATTATTGAAAAATTATCGGGTCAAAAGTATAACTGTTTTTTGGATGGGTACTCGGGTTATAACTAAATTGCCATTCATCCGGATGACCAACACAAGACCACTTTCACCTGTCCGTATGGCACTTTTTCTTTTCGGTGAATGCCATTCGGATTGTGTAATGCCCCGGCCACATTCCAACGTTTTATGATGAGTATTTTTTCGGATATGGTCGGGGAGTCACTCGAGGTATTTATGGATGACTTTTTCATTTTTGGCAACTTATGAAAATTGTCTCAATGAATTAGAAAAAGTTTTAAAAAGGTGTGTTGAGACAAATTTAGTTTTAAGTTGGGAGAAAATTCACTTCATGGTGCAAGAGGGTATTGTGTTGGGTCACGTTATTTCGGAAAGGGGAATGGAAGTGGATAAGGCAAAATTCCGGGTAATATCATCTTTACCACCACCTAAAAACAATAAAGGGGTAAGGTCATTTTTGGGGCATGCGGTTTTTTATAGGAGATTTATTAAAGGCTTTAGTGTTATCACAAAACCTTTATGTAATTTATTATTAAAATATGTTCCTTTTGATTTTACTAATGAGTGTTTTCAAGCGTTTAATGTTTTGAAGGAAAAGTTGGTGGAAGCCCCCATTTTACAACCACCGGATTGGTCAAAGCCGTTTGAGATTATGTGCGATGCTAGTGATACTACTATCGGAGCGGTTTTGGGTCAACGATTCGATAAAAAGACGGTGGTCATTTATTATGCGAGTAAAACATTATCCGAAGCGCAACTTAATTATACAACCACCGAAAAAGAATTGCTTGCGGTGGTGTATGCTTTGGATAAGTTTCGCTCTTACATTTGGGTGAGTAAGGTGATCGTTTATTCGGACCATAGCGCGGTTCGATATTTGATGGAGAAGAAGGATGCAAAAGCACGGTTAATTAGATGGGTGTTGCTTTTGCAAGAGTTCGATTTAGAAGTTCGGGATAAAAAAGGGTGTCAGAATGTAGTGGCGGATCACCTTTCCCGAATTCCCTTGGAGGGTGTTGATGACCCGATGGAGATAAACGAACGGTTTCCCGATGAAAAACTGTTAGCCGTATCGACTACACCATGGTATGCCCATTTTGTGAATTATTTAGCAACGGGATCTATTCCAAGTCATTGGGTGAAGAAAAGAAGACAACGGTTCATGGCCCAAGTGAAGCAATATATTTGGGATGAACCGGATTTGTTCAAGATTGGTTCGGACCAAATGATAAGAAGGTGTATTCCCGATTCCGAGGTGTGGAAAGTTTTGACTCATGCACATGCATCGGCGTGTGGAGGTCATTTTAGCGGTCAAAAGACGGGTTACCGGGTGCTTCAATGTGGGTTTTATTGGTCCACCATTTTTAAAGATTCAAGTGAGAATGCCCGACATTGTTTGAATTGTCAAAAGTTGGGTAGTATCTCGAAACGGGATGAAATGCCGTTGCAACCGTTTTTGGTGTTTGAGATTTTCGATGTATGGGGAATTGATTTTATGAGCCCGTTTCCAAACTCAAATGGATTTTTATATATCTTGGTTGCGGTTGATTATATGTCTAAGTGGGTAGAAGCGATAGCAACAAGAACTAATGATCATTCGGTAGTTTGCAAATTCGTCAAATCAAACATCTTTGCTCGGTTTGGTATCCCGCGGGTTATTATTAGTGATGGTGGGTCGCATTTCAAGAATTTCACCTTTGGGAAGATTTTAAAAAGGTACAATGTGAATCACCGAATTGCCACTCCTTATCATCCACAAATGAGTGGACAAGTTGAAGTGTCCAATCGCCAAATCAAAGAAATCTTGATGAAGACGGTGCGGGTCGATAGGAGGGATTGGTATTCTAAGTTGAATGATGCATTGTGGGCGTATCGGACCGCTTATAAAACTCCTATTGGCACAACTCCTTATCGGTTAGTTTATGCGAAAGGGTGTCATTTACCAGTGGAGTTGGCACATAAAGTGTTTTGGGAGATCAAGAATGTCAACGCGGATTATAAGGAAGCGGGTGAATTGAGAAAGTTGAAGTTGAATGAGATTGAGGAAATCCGGGATGAAGCGTCTGAATGTGCTTCCGCATACAAAGACAAACTAAAAAAGGTCCATGATGCAAAGTTAAGAAAACGGACTTTTGAAGTGGGTCAAAAGGTGTGGTTGTATAATTCAAGGCTAAAGTTATTTCCGGGTAAGTTAAAGAGCAAGTGGATGGGCCCGTATGTCATCACAAAAGTGGGTCAATTTGGTGATGTGGAGATAGAAGATGTCCAAGAACAAACGAAACAAGTGGTGAACGGTCAACGACTTAAACCTTACTAGGAAGGAAATGACATCAATATGCTCGATGTGGACCAGGTGAGTTACTTGTTACGCTCACCGGATGATGAAACGAATTAAAGGGCCAAGGTATGTTGTATATTTTTAGTTTTGGTTAATTTAGTTTTTATTTGAAATTGGTTTTAAAAATTACCTTCCTCGCTTTGGAGTTGTCCAAATCAAGTGTGGGGAAGTCCTTGCGATTTTTATACCGTGTTGAGGACAACTCGGGTTTTTCATGGGGGGTAGGGTAATTTTTATTTTTATTTTAATTTTGGTAAATAAGTTTTTATTATTTTTTTTATTATTGTAGGTTTTTGTAAGTGTAAAAAAAATTAAAATTTTAAAACCTACAGGGCCACCGTAACCTACGGTAGGTTTTTGTGACCCAAGGCCACCGTAGGCTACGGTGTCCACCGTAGCTTACGGTGGACCTTGGGAGCTGGGTGGGGTCCGGTTTTTAAAATAAAAAAAAAGAATTTACAATTAACGTACATCACACGAAATTCTTACCTCATTCACCACATATTTCACCAAACTCATCTTCTTCTTCCCCAAAACATTAAAACCCTAACTCTTACCTCATACCTTCATAACTTTCTCATCTCTCAACCAAATAACTTGATTTTTGGGTCTAAATTGGCTAGAATCTCATAAGGGTTTCAGCTATACCATTGTATTTGTGAGAACCCTTTGTTTTGGTGGTCAATTTTGGACAACCAAGTCCGAAATTTTTTGGGTTTTTTGTGTATTTTGAAGCTTGTTCATCTTCATCCTCTACAACAACAAGGTATGTAATCTATTATCATTCTTGATGGTGTATTGCAAGGAAATTGTAAGTTGTTTATAATTGTTGCTACACCCACACTTGCTTGAATTGTTGAATAATGAGTTTGAATGGGCTATGGTTGAAGATGATTAGTATGATTTGAAACATAATTATGGGCATATTATTGGTCATTTAGTGGACATAATGTCAAAATTTTGTGAATTTTTTTTTGAAAAGTTGAACAATATGTCTAAGTAACATCTTCAATCATAATGTTAAGCAAGTGTGGGGATGTTCAAGATTGAAAAGTGATTAACTTGCTCTTTTGTTGTTTTGTTGTTGTGTTTAGAATGGGTCTAAAAGGAAAGGAACCGGTTGGGTCTTCAAGTAACCCGGCTGACCAACCGAAAAGAAGAAGGTTAATTCTTCAAAGGGATGACTCGGAAGTGAGAAGGAAGAGGATCAGATAAGGGAAAAGCCAATTTGGAGATCAGGGTCGTTGGCAGATCAACCTCAAGAATGGCAAGCGGAGCTCTTCCATGATCAGATGAACGCGTTGAGACAGCGAACTGATGCGTTTATTTGCGAAAAAGAAGTTAGAGAAGCGGAATTTGGTCCATTTGGGGTTACCGCTAAATTCAGAGCATTGGGTTGGGAAGCAGCTCTGAAATGTCATGACAAGGAGTCAACTAACCTGTTCGATTCTTAAATTCAAGAATGGATGGCTACTCTACGAAAGGTTGCAGGTAACCATCCATCAAAGGATAGGTTGATTGGTACTGTGAATGGGGTTCAAGTGGAAATGTCGTTTGATAGTTTGAGACGGGTAGCAAAGTTTGATAGTAAACCGCAAAATCAGTATAAGTACCCGGATTTGGATGATTTGTATTTGGCACCCAAGAAGCACCCGATGTGGAACACAATGTTGGATGATCTGTTTTTTCCCGGTACATACGCCGGGAAATTGTACCGAAAAAATTTGAAGATGGAAGCAAAGTTGATGTTAACGATAAGCATCGATAACGTCATTCCGCGTCGTGGTGATAGGATCGAGGTACGATATCCCGAAGTTCCAATATTATACACGTTTCTACATGGCTCACCGCTTATTTCATATCGATTCATAGTAATGAATAACTTATGGATAAGCCGAAATAGCGTAGACCGGAAGATCATACCGCATTGTCGATTAATAACGGCATTGTTAAAGACATATGTGTATTGGACAAAAATCACTCAAGGATAATGTATCCAAATTCGTAATTGTGAGGTCTAGTGCTATGATGATAATATTGAATGTGTAATCGAAATCTTGGTGAACACAATGATTTGATCACGAGGGAAAAAGCCCTTAACCAAAATAGTCTTACTTCGGTCAAAACTTATCAAGGTAATCTTTGGTAAAATAACTTCGGTCAAGGATTAATAAGATAATCTTTGGTCGAATTACTTTAGTCGATGATCAACAAGGTAACCTTTGGTCGATAAGTATATGATTATCGTGGTCTCCGGCACAAAAAACCCCCAGACGGTGAAAACTATCACCGTCGATTATATTGATAATAAAAGGTGGTTACAAGTGTTGTGGAGTATATGATCGAGATTACAAAGTAAGCTAGTGTGTAGAGAGAATGCTTGCTTCTGATTAGGATACTCAATCCTCTTAGGATACTTGATCCTGATTAGAAAAAGTATTTCTTGATATGAATAACATTCTATGCTCTAGGTAACCTGTTGCCTTCCATAGTCAGCAGGTGATATGCCCTCTTTCCGGCTTCTCACTTGATCAAGTATGGGCCTTCCCACTTGGGTGCTAGCTTTCCATCTGCTGGATTAGTTGTGTTTTGGAAAGCTTTCCTCAAAACTAGATCTCCTTCTTGAAATCTTCGAATCTTGATATTCTTGTTGTATGCCCCAGCTACCCTTTGTTGATATGCTGCCATTCTGATTTTAGCTAGGTCTCTGAGCTCATTAACAGTATCCAGATCTTGGAGAAGGATTTCGTTGTTGGCTTGAGGATCACGAATGCTTGTTATGGCAGTAGGAACCACCATCTCCGTAGGGATACAGCTTCTGAGCCAAACACCAATGAGAAGGGTGTTTGACCTGTTGCATTCTTTGGTGTTGTTCTATCAGCCCAAAGAACATATGGTAGCTTTTCGTCCCACTTTCCTTTCTTGGATCCTAGTTTCTTCTTCAAGTTGTTGATAATAATCTTGTTACTTGATTCTGCTTGACCATTAGCTTGAGGATGAATTGGTGTGGAGGTAATCATCTTAATGCCCCAACTGTCACAAAAGTTAGTGGTTCTTTTCCCGATAAACTGGGAACCATTGTCACAAATAATTTTTGAAGGGATACCAAATCTAGTAATAATATTTCTTTTAATGAAGGATATCACCTCTTTTTTGTGGACTTGAACGAAAGCTTCTGCTTCTATCCACTTTGAAAAGTAATCAGTCATTGCAAGCATGAATACTTTTCCTCCTGGCGCTTTAGGTAGCTTACCCACGATATCCATGCCCCACTTCATGAAAGGCCATGATGAGGATATAGGATATACAGGCTTTGCTGGCTGATGCAGAATATTGCCATGTATTTGACATGAATCACACTTCTTTGAGTACTCCATGGCGTCTATCTTCATGGTAGGCCAGAAGTATCATGTTCTCAGAATCCTAGAGAATAGGGCTCTACCTCCGGTATGATTACCGCAATCTCCTTCGTGAAAGTCTTTGAGTACCTCTTGAATTTCAGGATCTTCGATACATCTTAAGTATGGACCTGCAAAAGATTTCCTATACAGAATATTATTTAATAAAATGTATTGTGATACCTTAAGTTTGAAGGACTTAGGTTTCTATGTGGCTGGAATCTCTCCATTTTGAATGAACTTCTTGATCGGGAGGATCCAAGATCCTTGATTACTTGAAGATAATAGATCCAAAGACACAATATCTTTGTCAGTTGTTATCTCCCCAACTTCTTGTTCTCCTATTGCTGGTGAGAGTAGATGGATAATTGGGATCTTCATATCTTCTGGAATCTTCAATGATGAAGCTAAATTTTCTAAGGCATCTACCCCAGCATTCTCTTCTATTTGTACCTGTATAATACTAAAAGAATCGAAGAACTTTGATAGTTCCTTCACAACATCTAGATATTTGATTAGTTTTTCACCTTTAACAGCATATGAGCCATTAAAGTGGTTAGCCATCAATAAAGAATCCACATATACTTGAAGATACCTGATCCTCATGTGTTTAGCTAATTGCAAACCTGCAATCAGAGCTTCGTATTCCGCTTCATTATTGGTGGCTTGGAATGCACATGCAATGGACTGGGGTATTATGTCCCTCTGTGGCGATTTCAAGAGGATACCCAATCCTGTTCCTCTTACGTTGGATGCTCCATCAGTAAAGAGGATCCAAGGATCCTTGGTTTCTTCCGGTTGTTGAACCTCCAAATCAGCTTCCTCTTGCATGTCACTACTGAAATCAGCCACAAAGTCTGCAAGCACTTGTGACTTAATGGCTGTTCTGGGCTCATACTGAATATCATATGCACTCAATTTCACAGCCCATTTGGCCATCCTTCCTGACAATTATGGTTTTCTAAGCACATTCTTAACAGGATAATTAGTTCTTAAAATAATAGTATGTGTTTCAAAGTAGTGTCTCAATTTGGTTGAGGCCATAATCAAAGCAAGAATTAATTTTTCAAGGTGAGAATACCTGACCTCTACGTCTAACAGGCTTTTACTTACATAATATACCGGGTGCTGTTGTCCTTCATGATCCTTGGCCAGAACAGCACTGATTGCATTACCTGACACAGCTAAGTACAAAGACAGCGACTCACCATCTATTGGCTTCATCAAAGCAGGCGCCGAGGATAGATAATCCTTAAGAGCCTTTAGTGCATCTTCATGCCTTTGAGTCCATTCAAACTTTTTATTTTTCCTCAAGATATCATAGAAGTATTTGCACTTCTCTGAGGATCTAGAAATGAATCTGTTGAGAGCAGCTATACTTCACGTCAGTCTCTGGACATCTTTAGCATTCACAGGAGACTTTAAATTAATGATGGCTTCTATCTGCTCGGGGCTCGCTTCTATTCCCCTTTTGGTCACCATGTATCCTAGAAACTTTCCAGCCTTAACACCAAAATGGCATTTTGACGGGTTCAGTTTCATATTGTACTGATCAAGGATATTGAATGCTTCTTCAAGATCTCTAAGATGATCCTCAGCCCTTTTCGACTTCACTACCATGTCATCTATGTAGACTTCCATGGTTTTGCCTAACTGATCCTTGAACATCATGTTGACCAATCTTTGATATGTTGCCCATGCATTTCTTAGTCCGAACGGCATAGCAATATAACAATATATGCCGGTAGGAGTCATGAATGTTGTATCCTCTTGATCAGATGGTTCCATCCGAATTTGTTGAAATCCAGAGGAAGCATCCATAAAGGTAAGCATCTCATGCCCTGCCGTTGCATCCACCATGGAGTCTATATGTGGTAACGAGAAAGGATCCTTGGGGCATGCCTTGTTTAAATCGGTAAAATCGACACACACCCTCCACTTTCCATTCTTTTTAGAAACAACAACCAAATTAGCCAACCATCAAGGATACTTAACCTCTCTGATCATACTGGCCTTAAGAAGTTTTTCAACTTCCTCTTGTATGATTGCGTTCCTCTCAGGAGCGAATTTCCTTCGCTTCTGATGGACGGGTTTAATAGAATAATCAAGGCCCAACTTATGAGTAATTACCTCCTTAGAAATACCTGTCATGTCTGAATGTCTGAAGGTAAACGTGGATTTTCGTTGCTTTAGGAAGGATACTATATCCTCCTCGATCTCGTCAGGGTTACAGGATCATAGGAACACCTTCATGTCTGGATCTTCAGGATCTAAAGATACTTCTTTCACATCTCGCTCTCGAGCTTCCAGCACGTCCCTAGGATGTTGCTGTAATTGCTATGCTATCGTTTGTTTAGCTGTTGGCTTCATTGATGAAGAATAATAATTCTTGGCTTCCACTTGGTCACCATCTATCCTTACTACTCCCCAAGGAGTTGGTAGTTTGATGCACTGATGGTAAGTAGAGGCTACAGCCTTTATTCCATGTATCCAAGGCCTGACAAGAATAACGTTGCAACAAGAAAGACTGTCAATAACACAAAACTTTTGGTAAGAGTTTAACCCTTCGATGTATATTGGGAGTTTGATGTCCCCCAATGTTTTCTTGGTTTCACCACTGAAACCCACTAACACCGACGTTCTTGGGATGATTTCTGAGTCCGGGATGTTCATTTTCTGTAGTACGTCATGTTGGATGATGTTGACCGAGCTTCCACCGTCGACTAGGAAGCGTACATAATGGTTAGCAATAAATAAAGTTGTAACCAAACCATCGTGGTGAGGATCCTGGATGCTTGTCTTATCTTCTTCGTCAAAGAAGATTCTTTTGTCAGTCGTCAAAGTAGTGGATATGACTGGTCGGTCTCCGTTCTCCAACTTTGTTTCTTTAGCGTGTCTTTTTGCTGAGGAGAAAGAAGTACCGCATATATCTGAGCCACCGGAGATGAAGTTGATTACTTGTGCATCTGGTGGGGGGTGGAGTTGCTTTTTGTGGTACATCTTCAGGATCCTGGATCTTAGACTTTTTTCTTCCCAAGAGCTCTTTGAAATGACCCTTTCCCAGGAGGTATCCAATTTCCCTCCTTAAACCAATACAACCTTCTGTCTGATGGCCAAAGTCTTCATGGAATGCACACCACTTGGACTTGTCTTTGAAGGATGTTGTTTTCTCATTTTTTCGAGGCCACCTTGCTTTCTTTCCAAGATCCTTCATAGCACAAATCAAACCATGGGTATCAACAGAGAAGCAATACTCGGAAATACTTGGGTAGTCCTCATCATCTTCTCCTTCTTCAACTGCCTGGACATTTTGATTATTGGATTTTGAGTACGGCTTTGAGTCGTTGTTCCTGAATGAGGATCCTTGTTTCTGGTTAGGTGACTCTTGTTTCATTGGAGCTCCTAACCGTTCTTGGATCTTCTTGTCATCTTCTAGTCTTATAAATCTGAGTGCCCTGTTTCTGACTTCATCTAAAGTCCTGCATGGAGTCATCACAAGATCGTCATAAAATGGGGAGCCCTTTTGAAGTCCCATCTTGAATGCTTCAACAGCCGTAGCCATATCAAGACTAGGGATCTCTAGGGCCTCCCTGCCAAACCTTGTAACAAAATCCCTAAGGGATTCATTATAAGGTTGGACAACTCTATACAAATCACTAGTTAACTTCTCAAATTTCCTACTACAAGAAAATTGGATGTTGAACAAGTTAACTAAATGAGAAAAAGAAGTAACATAATAGGGAGGAAGACTTAGAAGCCATTTAAGTGTAGATCCTGTTAGTGTGGATCCGAAACCCTTGCATAGACATGATTCCTTGAGTCTTTCAGGAGTTGGATTGATGTCCATCCTCTCCCTATATTGAGTCACGTGCTCTTCCGGATCAGTGGTCCCATCATACACCTTCATGTTTGGGGTTTGAAAGCGTTTCAGGACTTCAGTATCACAAATAGGTGGAGCAAATCTGGACAACTTATGGCTCCCTTCTGGTATTTCAGGAATTGGACGGACCACTCCTGGCACTCTGGATATCATATTCTTAAGCTTCTGAAGTTCCTTAGCCATAGCCAAGTTGATACCTGTATCCTGCATAAAGCCAAGGTTAGTGTCTAAAGATATATGATTATACATGTTACCTCTCGGTTGATTGAACGTTGGTATCCTAGAAGTGTAGCCAAGATAAGAAGCATCTTCTATAGGAGTTGGTCCACCATAGGCAATGGTTTGCATGGGGATTATGTCTCCTTCATGAACCTCTGAGGATCTTTGATGTTGCACCCCTGAGGATCCTTGATTCTGCCATAAAGATCCTTGAGGTTGGGAGCTAAAGGATCCTTGGTGATACATCTCAGAGGACCCTGGTTGAAGGAACGATGTTCCTTGAGTTTGCTGACCCATGGGTCCCTGTTGAAGGATAGATGATCCTTGTTGAAGGAACGAGGATTCTTGAGTTTTCTGACCCATAGATCCTGGTTGAAGGATAGATGATCCTTGCTGGAAGATGGAGGATCCTTGAGTCTGTTGAGCCACGGATCCTGGAGTAGTGAAATCCAGAATCCTTGGCATCAAAGGAGTCTCATCCTCCAGTGGTCTCTTTCTTTTCTTGAGATCTTCAATTTCACGAAGGATCTTCTGATTAGTCTTGTTCTGCTGCTTCATTTATGCTTTAACCTGTGAAAACATAGCAGATGCATCATTGTTAGAGTTAACCACCGATGTGGCAGCAGTGGTCTTTGAGCTCTGGAAGACTGGAATTTGTGTCTTGTTTCCAGCAGCAGCAGCAGCCCGTGATACTCCCGTAATTGGAGGAGGCATCGGCAGCAAAGTCTTTGATGAGAGAGAAACCGAAGATGGCATGGTTGATGAAGCAGAGGTTGATTGAGAGGCCATTGATAGTAATATGGGTAAGAAAGGTTGAATATTGATAAGGTATTTTTTGGATTATAGCACCAATTGCCCCACGGTGGGCGCCAAGTTGTTTTGGACAAAAATCACTCAAGGATAATGTATCCAAATTCGTAATTGTGAGGTCTAGTGCTATGATGATAATATTGAATGTGTAATCGAAATCTTGGTGAACACAATGATTTGATCACGAGGGAAAAAGCCCTTAACCAAAATAGTCTTACTTCGGTCAAAACTTATCAAGGTAATCTTTGGTAAAATAACTTCGGTCAATGATTAATAAGATAATCTTTGGTCGAATTACTTTAGTCAATGATCAACAAGGTAACCTTTGGTCGATAAGTATATGATTATCGTGGTCTCCGGCACAAAAACCCCCCAGACGGTGAAAACTATCACCATCGATTATATTGATAATAAAAGGTGGTTACAAGTGTTGTGGAGTATATGATCGAGATTACAAAGTAAGCTAGTGTGTAGAGAGAATGCTTGCTTCTGCTCTAGTGTGTGTGTTCGTACATGTGTTTAACCTAGCTGATCATATCTTCATTATATACAAGAAAAGAATAACACATATCCCTAATTTAAACCGCTAATCAAGCCATTCCTTAATTGTGATTGTTTCCTTCATTATCCACGCGGTATATTAATTAGATTGCGAGATTATAGCTTTGACTTGGTCATTAGCCGTTATACCTGCCAAAAATATCAACATAACAAAGGAAAATCGTTAATAAGCAATAAGTACTGAGGATCACTGATCCTGACGTAGCTCTGGAACTCTTCAGAAGGATAATTGATCCAGACACGTCAATATCTTCTTGACTGCAAGTTAGTGGATAGACTGAGTCTTCTAACTGTTATACCTGCTAAATATAAGACTACACATGAGAACAACCGTTAATAAATAATAAGTACTGTGGATCCTTGATCCTGACGGGATCTGGAACACACGCTAAGGATAACTGATCCAAAACATATGCCAGGATAACATATCCACAATGTCAAATTTCTGTGCACTAACAATATGGTGCTATTAAAAAGGGTGATAAGGGTTCTTATAAGAAATTCAAGCCATTTGACATTTCACATTTGGGGTCCGGTTGGGTATATTCAACTTCCGAACGGTACCACAAGTTGAAGAGTGAGGGAAGGAGATGGAGAGTCTTGAAGGAAGATGCAAGACCATTAATTGCGGGTGAGGAGGATGACCCGGAAAGTGAAGATGAGTTGAGTGGTGATGAGGCATATCATGATAATCCAAATGTAACTCATATGAATGTGGATCAAGGGGGACCGAGTGGTGTTGGAAGTCAACCGGGAATGTAATCGGGTTATGTGGGAAGTGCATTTGACTATGCACGACGAGTTGGGCTTATCAAGGAACAATGCAAGAGGTGGTAGAAAGACAAAGGCCGCCCACGTTTGGGAATTGGCCCGAATATTCCCAAACCATTTTTGATCAACAAACCTTCATGGGTGCGATCATAGAAAGGGCATTAAAGCAGAGTTATGATCTACAAGAGCAGTGGAACCGCACCCATTCATATGCCTTTGAAGATGACATGAACAGCCGATACCTTGATGATCGTTAGCGACAGATGCATGACGCGTGGCATGCGGGACAGCCGGTTGTGGCCGACCCGCCATATGTGGATAACACCACTTTGCCACTGTATGATGATAGTGTGTCATACCCTACACCACCATTGCATCATTCTAGGTGGGTGGATCCCAATCAAGGTTCAAGTCAAAGCACCTCGCAACAACAAGGAGGTGAGCAAGGTGGTGATGGTCAAGATGCATTTGGATTTGGTGAGTTCAACGATGTGATGACGTCCATTTTTGGGCCAGCCCGATCGCCCTTCTTATGATGGAATCTCATGTTACCAGGTGAACATTGTTAGGCCACGATTTTTATACCGGGGATCCTTTATCCTTGACTGTCTTATGGATATTTTATCCTTGAAATATATATCAGGATATAAAGGATCGACGATCCTCGGTATTGTTTGTTTACTAATAATTGCGTTTAGTATGGTGATGTGTTAGACAGGTATATCGACTTCAAGACGAACCTGCATCAATTATCCTCATGGGACATCCTGTAGCTGGAACATGGATCTAGGATCCTAATTCAACATAGCTGATTATGCACGAACTCTCTAGAAGATTGACGTTTAAATAACAACAACGGTATCTAGACCTGGTCTTCCGCTTTATTCGCTAGTGAGTGGCTATCAGCACGTGGTCAAAGAGCACGTTGGTGGAGAATGGAAGACTAGCGAATAAATAGGATGAAGTCGTTAAGTTTGTTATTTACTTTTTCCTTATATATTTGAGTATGATCGATAGGAATAGACACATGTACTTACACACGCACTAGAGCAGAAGCAATTATTCTCTCTATACACTAGCTTTCATTGTAATCTCGATCAAATACTCCACAAATATTTGTAATCACCTTTTGTTCATTAATAAACTCGACGGTGATAGTTTTCACCGTCCGGGGGTTTTTTGTGCCGGAGACCACGATAACCATATACTCATCGACCAAAGGTTACCTTGTTGATCATTGACTAAAGTACTTCGACCAAAGATTATCCTATTAATCTTCGACCGGAGCTATTTTACCAACGATTGCCTCGATAAGTTTTGACCGAAGTAAGACTATCGTGATTAAGTGGCTTTTCCCTCGTGATCAAACCATTGTGTTCACCGATATCACGCTTATACATTTGTTATTATCGAATTAGCACCTTACCTCACATAACAGATTTGGATACTTGATCCTTAGCTGATTTTTGTCCAAAACAATTTGGCGCCCACCGTGGGGCAATTGGTGCTATAACCCATATTATTCTCATCAACCTTCATTTTTCATACCCATATCACTTTCAATGGCCTCTCAATCCACCTCTGCATCATCAACTATGTCGTCTTCAGTTTCTCTCTCCTCAAGGACCTTGCCGCCGATGCCTTCGCCAATCACGGGAGCACCAAAGGCTGCTGCTTCTGGGAGCAAGACGCAAATACCAGTCTTCCAGAGCTCGAGAACAACCGCTGCTACTTCGGCGGTAAACTCTAACAATGACGTTTCCTCTATGTTTTCGCAGGTAAAAGCATATATGGAGCAGCAGAACAAGACTAACCAGAGGATCCTTCGTGAGATAGAAGATCTCAGGAAGAATAAGAGGCCAGTAGAAGATCTCACTCCCATGGTGCCCAGGATGCTGGATTTCACCAGTCTAGGATCCATGGCTCAGCTTTCGCAAGGATCTTCACTCTTTCAGTTAGGATCACATATCCTTCAACAAGGGTCCATGGGTCAACCGGTTCAAGGATCCTCAATGTTTCAGCCAGGATCCTCTATCCTGCAACCAGGGTCCATGGGCCAGCATGGGTCAATAGGTCAACCAATGTAGAGTTCCTCGATGTTCCAAGGGGTATCAGGGGTGCTTCCGCCAGGGTCCTCCGGGATTCCTTATCAAGGATCCCTCTTTCAGGATCAGGGATCCTTTGGATCCCAACATCAACGATCTTCCGAAGTCCATGATGGGGACATAATCCCCATGCAAACCATAGCTTCTGGAGGACCCACTCTGATTGCTGCCTCCTCTTATCCCAGATACTCGTCTGGAATACCAAACTCAACCCAACAGAGAGGTAACTGGTATGATCCTATACCTTTAGATACTAACCATGTTCCCATTCAGGATTCAGGTATCAACCAGGCCATGGCCAAAGAGTTACAGAAGCTAAAGGATATGATATCCAGTGTCCCGGGAGTAATACGTCCAATTCCTGAGATACCGGAGGGAAGTCACAAATTATCCAGATTCGCTCCACCCATATGTGATGCTGAAATCCCGAAGCGGTTCCAAACTCCCAACATGAAGACGTATGATGGAAGTACCGATCCGGAGGAACATGTTGCACAGTATAGGGAGAGGATGAAAATTAATCCCGTTCTTGAAAGACTCAAGGAGGCTTGCCTTTGTGAAGGATTTGGAGCCACACTAACAGGAGCTGCACTAAAATGGCTGCTAAGTCTCCCTCATTTCTCGTTTACATCTTTCTCTCATTTAGTTAATTTATTTAACACTCAATTTTCCTGTAGTTGGAAATTTGAGAGGTTAACCAGTGATTTATATCGTGTTGTTCAACCTAGTGATGAATCCCTTAGGGATTTCGTTAACAGGTTCGGCAAGGAAGTTCTAGAAATCCCAAACCTTGATATGACTACTGCTGTTGAAACATTCAAGATGGGAATTCAAAATAGCTCCCACTTTTATGATGATTTAGTGATAACTCCATGCAGGACATTAGATGAAGTCAGAAACAGGGCATTAAGATACATCCGGTTAGAGGAAGATAAGAAGATCCAGGATCGTCTCGGGGGACAAACAAAACAAGAAACTCCCGAAAAGAATAAAGGATCCTGGAATAGGAACAACAACTCAAAGTCATACGCCAAGTTCAACAATCAAAACATACGGGCAGTTGAAGAAGGAGATGACGATGAAGACTATCCTTGCATCTCCGACTATTGTTTCTCTGTGGATACTCATGGCCTAATCTGTGCCATGAAGGATCTGGGAGAAAAAGCAAGGTGGCCCTGAAAGAATGAGAAGGTTGTGGGCTTCAAGGACAAGTCTAAGTGATGTGCCTTCCACGAAGATTTTGGCCACGCGACAGACGAGTGCATCGGCTTAAGGAAGGAGATTGGATACCTCCTGAGCAAGGGTGACTTTAAAGAACTCTTGGGAAGGAAGAAATCCAAGATCCAAGATCCTGAAGACCTTCCACAAAAAGCAACACCACCACCACCAGATGCTCATGTGATCAACTTTGTCTCCAGAGACTACGAACTGTTTAGAGATTCTTGTACCATAGAAGAAAATCCCATAGAAGAATTCGAGTTGGATAATGAAAGAAGACCACTCATTCCCACCACTCGAGTAACTGATCAGAGAATCTTTTTCAATTCAAGGATCCCAGATCCTCAACAGGACAAGCTGGGTGTGCAAGCAATCAATTTCATCTCCGGAGGTTCAGACATCTGTGGACTTCTTTCTCTACAGCAAAAAGATTCGCCAAGGAGATCAAGATAGATAACGGGGATCATCCGATAGTGTCAACCACATTAACAACAGACAAGAGAATATTCTTCGACGAAGAAGACAAGTTGAACATTTAGGATCCTCATCATGATGGTTTGATTATTACTTTATTTATCTCTAACCATTATGTACGCAAGATCCTAGTGGACGGTGGCAGCTCAGTCAACATTATCCAACATGATGTACTCAAGAATATGAACATTCCGGATTCAGAAATCATTCCTAGAACATCGGTGCTAGTCGGTTTCAGTGGTGAAACCAAGAAAACATTGGGGGACATCAACCTCCCAATTTATATTGAAGGGTTAAACTCATATAAAAAATTTTGTGTAATAGATAACCTTTCCTGTTGTAATGTTATTTTAGGTAGGCCTTGGCTCCATGGGATGAAAGCTTTAGCTTCAACTTATCACCAATGCATCAAGTTACCTACTCCTTGGGGAGTTGTGAAGATAGTGGGTGACCAAGCGGAGGCCAAGAACTATTATTCATCATCAATGAAGCCAACACCCAAACCAACTATAGCATAGCAACTACAGTAACATCCTAGGAACGTGCTGGAAGCTCGGGAGAAAGACCTTAAAGAAGTATCATTGGACCCCGAAGATCCAGAAATAAAGGTGTTCCTAGGATCCAATATCCCCAGTAAGATCGAGGAGGATATAATATCCTTCTTAGGGCTTAGAAGATCTACTTTTGCCTTCAAACACTCAGACATGACAGGTATTTCAAAAGAGGTAATCACTCATAAACTCGGCCTTGATTTAACTGTGAAACCTGTCCATCAGAAGCGAAGGAAATTCGCTCCTGAGAAGAACAAGATCATACAAGAAGAAGTTGAAAAACTTCTTAAGGCCGGTATGATCAGAGAGGTTCAATATCCTCGATGGCTATCTAATGTGGTCGTTGTTTCAAAAAAGAATGGAAAGTGGAGGGCGTGTGTCGATTTTACGGACTTAAACAAGGCATGCCCCAAGGATCCTTTCCCATTACCACATATAGATGCCATGGTGGACGCGACGGCTGGACATGAAATGCTCACCTTTATGGAGGCTTCCTCTGGATTTCAACAAATTCAAATGGAACCATCTGATCAAGAGGATACAACATTCATGACTCCAACCGGCATATATTGTTATACTGCCATGCCGTTTGGACTAAGAAATGCTGGGGCGACGTACCAAAGACTAGTCAACATGATGTTCAAGGACCAATTGGGAGAGACTATGGAGGTATACATAGATGATATGGTGGTAAAGTCGAAGAAAGCAGAGGATCACCTTAGAGACCTTGAGGAAGCATTCAATATCCTTGATCACTATAACATGAAACTAAATCCATCCAAATGCCACTTTGGCGTTAAGTTTTTTGGACAAAAATCACTCAAGGATAATGTATCCAAATTCGTTTAGTGAGGATTAGTGCTATGGTGATGAAAACAAGTATGTATCGATTGCAAACACAAACACACGGATTTGTTACAGGGAAAAGCCCTTGATCTGGTTTGGATCGCCGGCACAAAAACCCCGGGTGATGACAAATCGTCTATCACCACTTTATTAATCAAAAAAGGGTGTTACAAGGTTTGGAGAATATGATCAGTGTTACAACGAAAGCTATGTGTGTGTGTGTGTATGCTGCTAAATTCGTAGTGAGCAGAGTGTATTGTGTGTGTTTTCCTAGCTGATCATAACCTCTATTTATACATAAAAGATAATAACTCTATGAAGTTATGAATAATAAAGACTATTAACTAATAATCCCTAAAAATCCGCCATTTCCTTCAATATAATCGTAACTGCCATTTTGACCATGTTATCCATCACTCAGGCTGCGAAATAGGGGGTAGACCAGGTCTTGGAGCCGTTACACTTGATAAATATCAGCCTTCATATAAGAAACAACCGTTAATAGCACCAAATACCGAGGATCCATGATCCTGACATAGCTCTGGAACTCTTCAGAAGGATAATTGATCCAGACACATCAATATCTTCTTAACTGCAAGTTAGTGGATAGACTGAGTCTTCTAACCGTTATACCTGCTAAATATAAGACTACACATGAGAACAACCGTTAATAAATAATAAGTACTGTGGATCCTTGATCCTGATGGGATCTGGAACACACGCTAAGGATAACTGATCCAAAACATATGCCATGATAACATATCCACAGTGTCAAATTTCTGTGCACTAACAATTGCCCCCAAAATGGCGGTTGTGATAAGATCACAGCTGTCATTTTGCCTTTGAATTCAAACTTCCTGCAAAAACATATGAGATTTGACAAACTGGATATAGTTGTCATATATCTATGGAGTTTCGTTGAGAACTTCCCTTCCGGCTGTATATCCTTTTCCCTGCAAATCATGAACAACTTGTAACACCTGTTTAACCCGGGTGGATGATCCATTTATATGAATGGTGAAATCCGGGTTAAGATTTTTGGTAATTGCAAGTAAGTTTGAGAAATAGTATCTTTTAACTATCTGTTGATTGTCTGTTATTTTGAAAGTTTGTCTGATATAGATTTAGACTTGTTGAAAGTTTTGTGAAATATTCTTTAATAAAAAGCTTTAAGGATAGAGTATCCTTGTAAAAACAAGTTAAGGATCCTGAATCCTTACATAAAAGAGTTTATAAAGATTTTAGCCAAGTAAAAGTAAATTGATAAGTAGAAATCATACCATAAGATCTAATTAGACCTAAGTTTCCATAAGTATTGATCCTTCCATGATCCTTGTAATTGAACTTAGGATACCTGATGCAAATAACTTATGATATTAATTGGGATTAAACCCAACAAACTGGGGACAAGCCCATAATATAAACTGGGGACAAGCCCGTTTAATCTGGGGACAAGCCCGTGAACTGGGGACAAGCCCAAAAACTGGGGACATGCCCAAAACTGGGGACAAGCCCAAATGCGGATGTTAACTGGGGACTCGCCCAAACCGGGATTTAGCCCAAACATGAGATAACGTGAAAACGTTATAAACCTTTCTCTTAAGATAACGTGAAAACGTTATAAACCAGTGGTATGGTACGTCTACCATAAATCGTAGGATCCTCCATATAGCCGAAGACAACGAAATTGTCAGCCACTAAGCGTGTACTGGTCCCGCTGCCCCGGACTATACGTTGGATAGCGTGCGCTCCAGGCGAGAGTGTAGAAACTCTAATTTATAAGAAAGGTGAAAACCTTTAAACCTTGGAGGATAAGACCATCGGGGGTCATATCCAATCGTGGGCTAGGCCAAGGAAAATAGCGATGTACCTTAAGCGTGAGGGAGAGGTGACCAACCTCTTAGACATTGAACCTCTTATTGAAACCTGCATTGTTACTTAAAAACTTGGAAAAGACAAATGTTAAAAATATATTATCCTTAAATTAATAAGAATCTGAAAAGGATAAGTAATCAGATAGATGTTACCGATTTTAGGATCCTAGAGCATTTAAGGATACTCAATCCTCTTAGGATACTTGATCCTGATAAGAAAAAGTACTTCTTGAGGTGGATAGCATTCCATGCTCTTGGTAACCTGTTGCCTTCCATAGTGAGAAAATGATATGCCCCCTTTCCTGCCTCCGACTCGATCTGATAAGGACCTTTCTATTTGGGTGCTAACTTCCCATTAGCCGAACTGGTCGTGTTTTGGAAGGCTTTCCTCAAAACTAAATCTCCTTCTTGAAATCTTATGATTCTTATGTTTTTGTTGTATGCCCCAGCTATCCTTTGTTGATAGGCTGCTATTCTGATCTTGGCCATGTCTCTGAGTTCTTCAATAGAATCCAAGTCTTCGAGAAGGATTTGTTCATTGGCCTCAGGATCACGGATGCTTGTTCTTACCGTAGGAACCACCATCTCTGTAGGAATTACTGCTTCTGATCCAAACACCAATGAGAAAGGGGTTTGGCCTGCTGCATTCTTGGGTGTTGTCCTGTCAGCCCAAAGAACATAAGGTAGCTCTTCAGCCCATTTTCCTTTCTTGGATCCTAGCTTCTTCTTCAAGTTGTTGATGATAATCTTGTTGCTTGACTCTGCTTGACCATTGGCTTGAGGATGAACTGGTGTAGAAGTGATCATCTGGATGCCCCAACTGTCACAAAAGTTAGTGGTTATTTTCCCGATAAACTGGGAACCATTGTCACAAATAATTTCTGAAGGGATACCAAATCTAGTAATAATATTTCTTTTAATGAAAGATATCACCTCTTTTTTGCGTACTTGAACAAAAGCTTATGCTTCTATCCATTTAGAGAAGTAGTCTGTCATAGCAAGCATAAAGACCTTTCCGCCTGGTGCCTTTGGTAGCTTGCCTACAATATCCATTCCCCATTTCATGAAAGGCCATGAAGAGGATATAGGATACATAGGTTCTGCTGGCTGGTGAAGAATATTTCCATGCCTTTGTCAAGCATCACACTTCTTTGAGTATTCCATAGCATCCTTCTTCATTGTTGGCCAGAAGTATCCATTCCTAAGTATCCTGGAGAATAATGTTCTTCCCCCTGTGTGGTTGCCGCAATCGCCTTCGTGGAAGTCTTGAAGTACCTCTTGTATTTCAGGATCCTCAATGCATCTCAGATAGGGACCTGCAAGAGATTTTCTATACACAATATCTTGTAAAATGATTAATTATGATACCTTTAATCTGAAAGCTTTAGGATTTTCCCCTGTAGGGATCTCTCCATTTTGTAGAAACTTTTTGATTGGAAGGATCCAAGATCCTACTTTTGAAGAGGATGTAGGATCCGTATGTTTTCCTGTGCAATCCACTGTTATCTTCACAGATTCTTGTTCTCCAATTGCCGGAGACAATATATGAATGATGGGTATCTTTACATCATCCGGGATCTTCAACGATGATGCTAAGTTTGCTAAGGCATCTACCCCATCATTCTCTTCCCTTGGTACCTGTATTATACTAAACAATTCGAAGGATTTCGCCAATTCCTTCACAATTTCTAAATATTTTACCATATTCTCACCTTTCACAGTATAAGAACCGTTAAAGTGGTTAGTTATAAGTAAAGAGTCTATATAAACTTGAAGATACCTGATCCTCATCTGTTTAGCTAAGAGTAAACCTGCGATAAGTGCTTCGTATTCTGCCTCATTGTTGGTGGTTTGGAATGCACATGCAATGGACTGGGGTATTATGTCCCCCTGTGGCGATTTTAGTAGTATGCCCAAACCTGTTCCTTTTACATTGGATGCTCCATCTGTGAAGAGGATCCAAGGATCCTTGGTTTCTTCAAGTTGTTGGACCTCTAGATCAGCTTCATTTTGCATGTCACTACTGAAATCAGCCACAAAGTCTGCAAGCGCTTGTGATTTAATGGTTGTTCTAGGCTCATACTAAATATCATATGCACTTAGCTTCACAGCCCACTTGGCCATCCTACCTGACATTTCTGGTTTTCTAAGCACATTCTTAACAAGATAGTTAGTTCTCAAAATAATAGTATGAGTTTCAAAGTAATGTATCAATTTAGTAGAAGCCATAATAAGTGCAAGAATAACTTTTCTAAATGAGAATACTTGGCTTCTGCATCTAGAAGACTTTTACTTACATAATAAACGGGATGTTGTTCACCTTCATGATCCTTTACAAGGACAACACTTACGGCATTTCCTGTAACAGCTAGGTACAGATATAAGGATTCTCCATCCACATGCTTCATTAGAGCTGGAGCTGAGGATAAGTAATCCTTCAAGGCTGTAAGCGCAGCCTCATGCTTTTCCGTCCATTCAAACTTCTTATTCTTCCTAAGGATGTCATAGAAGTCCTTGCACTTCTCGGAGGATCTTGAGATGAACCTATTGAGAGAAACTATTCTTCCTGTGAGCCTTTGGACATCCTTTGCGTTTGCAGGAGATTTCAAATTGAGGATGGCTTCGATCTGCTCCGGGCTTGCTTCAATTCCTCTTTTTGTGACCATATATCCCAGAAACTTTCCGGCCTTAACACCGAAGTGGCATTTGGACGGATTTAGTTTCATGTTATAATGGTCAAGGATATTGAATGCTTCCTCAAGGTCTCTAAGGTGATCCTCTGCCTTCTTCGACTTCACCACCATATCATCTATGTACACCTCCATAGTCTTGCCCAATTGGTCCTTGAATATCATGTTGACTAGTCTTTGGTACGTCGCTCCTGCATTTCTTAGTCCGAATGGCATAGCAGTATAAGAATATATGCCGGTTGGAGTCATGAACGCTGTATCCCCTTGATCAGATGGTTCCATCTGAATTTGTTGGAATCCAGAGGAAGCATCCATAAAGGTGAGCATTTCATGTCCGGCCGTTGTATCCACCATGGCATCTATATATGGTAATGGGAAAGGATCCTTGGGGCATGCCTTGTTTAAATCCGTGAAATCGACAAACACCCTCCACTTTCCATTCTTTTTTGAAACAACGACCACATTAGCCAGCTATCGAGGATATTGAACCTCTCTGATCATACCGGCCTTAAGAAGTTTTTCAACTTCTTCTTGTATGATCTTGTTCCTTTCAGGAGCGAATTTCCTTCCCTTCTGATGGACGAGTTTTACAGATAAATCAAGGCCGAGCTTATGAGTGATTACCTCTTTTGAAATACATGTCATGTCGGAGTGCTTGAAGGCAAAAGTAGATCTTCTTCGCCCTAAGAAGGATATTATATCCTCCTCGATTTTGCTAGGGAGACTGGATCCTAGGAACACTTTTAACTCTGGATCTTCGGGGTCCAATGATACTTCTATGAGGTCTTTCTCCCGATCTTCCAGCACGTTCCTAGGATGTTGTTGTAGTTGCTATGCTATAGTTTTCTTGGCTGCTGGTTTCATCGATGACAAATAATTGTTCCTAGCCTCCGCTTGGTCACCCACTATCTTCACAACTCCCCAAGGAGTAGGTAGCTTGATGCATTGGTGATAAGTTGAAGCTACGGCCTTCATTCCATGGAGCCAAGGCCTACCTAAAATAACATTGCAACAGGAAAGGTTATCTATAACACAAAATTTTTGGTATGAATTTAACCCTTCGATATAAATTGGGAGGTTGATGTCCCCCAATGTCTTCTTGGTTTCGCCACTGAAACCGACTAGCACCGATGTTCTAGGGATGATTTCTGAATCCGGGATGTTCATCTTTTTGAGGACGTAATGCTGGATAATGTTGACTGAGCTCCCCCCGTCCACCAGGATCCTGCGTACATAATGGTTAGAGATAAATAAAGTAATAATCAAATCGTCATGATGAGGATCCTGAATGTTCAGCTTATCTTCCTCATCGAAGAAGATTCTCTTGTCTGTTGTTAATGTGGTTGACACTATTGGATGATCTCCGTTATCCATCTTGATCTCCTTGGCGAATCTTTTTGCTGCGGAGAAAGAAGTTCCACATACGTCTGAACCTCCCGAGATGAAATTAACTACTGGCACATCTGGCTTGTTTTGTTGAGGATCATGGATCCTTGAATTGAAAAAGATTCTCTGATCAGTCACTCGAGTAGTGGGGATGAGCGATCTTCTCTCATCGTCCAACTCGAATTCTTCTACGGGACTTTATTCTATAGCACAAGAATCTTGAAATAATTCGTAGTCTTTGGAGACAAAGTTGATCACATGAGCATCTGGCGGTGGTGGTGTTGCTTTCTGTGGAAGATCTTCAGGATCCTGGATCCTTGGTTTCTTCCTTCCCAGGAGTTCTTTAAAGTGACCTTTGCTCAGGAGGTATCCAATTTCCCTCCTTAAGCCGATGCACTCGTCTGTCGCGTGGCCAAAATCTTCGTGGAAGGCACACCACTTAGACTTTTCCTTGAAGGTGGTCGTATTCTCATTCTTTCGAGGCCACCTTGCCTTTTCCCCCAGATCCTTCATGGCACAGATTAAGCCATGAGTATCCACAGAGAAACAATAGTCTGAGATGCAAGGATAGTCTTCATCGTCATCTCCTTATACGACTGCTCGTACGTTTTGATTGTTGAACTTGGTGTACGGCTTTGAATTGTTGTTCCTGTATGAGGATCCTTTATTCTTGTCGGGGGATTCTTGTTTCGTTTGTCCCCCAAGACGATCCTGGATCCTTTTATCGTCTTCTAATCGGATGAATCTTAACGCCCTGTTCCTGACTTCATCTAAGGTCCTGCACAGAGTCATCATAAGATCATCATAAAATGGGGAGCCCCTTTGAAGCCCCATATTGAATGCTTCAACAGCCGTAGCCATATCAAGATTAGGTATTTCTAGGGCTTCCCTGCCAAACCTTGTAACAAAATCCCTTAAGGATTCATCATAATGTTGGACAACTCTATATAAATCACTAGTTAACTTCTCAAATTTCCTACTACAAGAAAACTGGCTGTTGAACAAGTTAACTAAATGTGAAAAAGATGTAACAGAATAAGGAGGAAGACTTAGCAGCCATTTAAGTGCAGATCCTGTTAGTGTGGATCCAAAGCCTTTGCACAGGCAAGCTTCTTTGAGTCTTTCAGGAATTGGATTGATCTCCATCCTTTCCCTATACTGAGCCACGTGTTCTTCCGGATCAGTGGTCCCATCATACACCTTCATGTTGGGGGTTTGAAAGCGTTTTGGGATCTCCGTATCGCATATCGGTGGAGCAAATCTGGATAGCTTGTGGCTCCCTTCTTGTATTTCAGGAATTGGACTGACCACTCCTGGCACGCTGGATATCATATCCTTAAGCTTCTGAAGTTCCCTATCCATAGCCTGATTGATACCTGTATCCTGTATAGAGCCAAGGTTAGTATCTGAGGAAATGTGATTATAGGCGTTACCTCTTGGTTGGTTGAACGTTGGCATCCCATAAGTGTAGTTAAGATAAGAGGCATCTGCTACAGTAGTTGGTCCACCAGAGGCAATGGTCTACATGGGGATGATGTCCCCTTCATGGACCTCTGAAGACCTTTGATGGTGAATTTCTGAGGATCCTTGATTCTGCCACAAGGATCCTTGAGGTTGGGAGCTGAAGGATCCTTGAGGATGCAATCCAGAGGATCCTGGTTGAATGATGAATGATCCTTGTTGAAACAGTGAGGATCCTTGAGCCTGTAGACCCATGGACCCCTGTTGAAAGATAGATGATCCTGGCTGAAACAGTGAGAATCCTTGAGCCTGTGGACCCATGGATCCTTGTTGAAGGATAGATGATCCTTGCTGGAAGATCGAGGATCCTTGAGTATGCTGACCCACGGACCCTGGTTGAAGGATGGAGGATCCTTGAGCATGTTGAGCCGTTAAACCTGCTAAATATAAGACTACACATGAGAACAACCGTTAATAAATAATACAAAATGTGGATCCTTGATCCTGACGAGATCTGGAACACACGCTAAGGATAACTGATCCAAAACATATGCCAGGATAACATATCCACAGTGTCAAATTTCTGTGCACTAACATTAAGGCTGGAAAGTTTCTGGGATACATGGTCACAAAGAGGGGAATTGAAGCAAGCCCGGAACAGATCGAAGCCATCATCAATCTCAAGTCTCCTACAAATGTCAAAGATGTCCAGAGACTCACCGGAAGAATAGCGGCTTTGAATAGATTCATTTCAAGATCCTCCGAGAAGTGCAAAGTCTTCTATGATATCCTAAGAAAGAACAAGAAATTTGAGTGGACTGAAAGACATGAGGCTGCACTCAAGGCTTTGAAGGATTACTTATCCTCAGCACCAGCCTTGATGAAGCCTATATATGGAGAACCCTTGTTTCTATATGTCGCAGTGTCAGGCAATGTAATAAGTGCCATCTTGGTAAAGGACCACAATGGTGAACAATACCCTGTGTATTATGTAAGTAAGAGTCTTTTAGATGCAGAATCCAGGTACTCCCATTTAGAGAAATTAATTCTTGCACTTATTATGGCTTCAACTAAACTGGGACATTATTTTGAAACTCACCCTATTATTTTGAGAACTAACTATCCTGTAAAGAATGTTCTTAGAAAACCAGAGTTATCAGGTAGAATGGCTAAGTGGGCTGTAAAGTTAAGTGCATATGATATACAATACGAGCCGAGAACAACAATCAAGTCTCAAGCACTAGCGGACTTTGTGGCTGATTTCACTAGTGATCTACAAAGAGAAGCTGAATTGGAAGTCCAACAACTGGAAAAGACCATGGATCCTTGGATACTCTTCATAGATGGAGCGTCCAACGTGAGAGGAACAGGATTGGGGATCCTACTGAAATCGCCACAGGGGGACATATTACCCCAATCCATAGCTTGTGAGTTCCAAGCAACAGACAATGAAGCATAGTACGAGGCTTTAATCGCAGGTTTGCAATTAGCCAAAAGCATGAGGATCAGGTATCTTCAAGTTTATGTAGATTCTTTATTGATAACTAACCACTTTAACGGCTCGTATGCTGTTAAAGGTGAGAAACTAATGAAATATTTAGATGTTGCGAAGGAATTGTCGAAATTTTTTGAAGTATTTAGTATTACATAGGTACCGAGGGAAGAAAACGCTGGGGCAGATGCCTTAGCAAACTTAGCCTCATCTCTAAAGATTCCTGAAGATTTGAAAATCCCAATAATCCACATTCTCTTGCCAGCAATAGGAGAACAGGAAGTTTGAGACATAACAAATGATAAGGAAATCGTACTCTGGGATCCTTCATCCTCAAATAACAAAGGATCATGGATCCATCCTATCAAGAACTATATTCAGACTGGAGAAATTCCAGCCACAGAAAATCCCAAGTCCTTCAAACTCAAGGTATCCCAATATATTTTATTAGATAATATGGTATATAGAAAATATCTTGCAGGTCCATATCTGAGATGCATCGAAGATCCTGAGATCCAAGAAGTACTTAAGGATTTTCACGAAGGAGATTGCGGCAATCACATAAGTGGAAGAGCATTATTTTCCAGGATACTCAGAACTGGATACTTCTGGCCAACAATGAAGAAGGATGCAGTGGAGTATTCAAAAAAGTGTGATGCTTGTCAAAGACACGCGAACATCCTTCATCAACCAGCGGAGCCTCTATATCCTATATCCTCCTCATGGCCTTTCATGAAATGGGGTATGTATATTGTAGGCAAACTGCCAAAAGCACCAGGTGGAAAAGTCTTCATGCTTGCTATGACTGACTACTTCTCCAAATGGATTGAGGCAGAAGCATTTGTACAAGTCCGAGAAAGGGAAGTAATATCTTTTATTAAATGAAATATTATAACTAGATTTTGTATTCCCGCTGAAATTATTTGTGACAATGGTTCCCAGTTTATCGGGAAGAGAACCACTAACTTTTGTGACAGTTGGGGTATCAAAATGATTACTTCAACTCCGGTTCATCCTCAAGCCAATGGCCAAGCAGAGTCTAGCAACAAGATCATCATCAACAATCTAAAGAAAAAGCTAGGATCCAAGAAGGGAAAATGGGCTGAAGAACTTCCTTATGTTCTTTGGGCAGACAGAACTACACCCAAAAATGCAACAGGCCAGACACACTTCTCTTTGGTGTTTGGATCAGAAGCAGTAATTCCCACTAGAATGGTGGTTCCTACTGCGAGAACCAACATCCGTGATCCTGGAGTCAATAAAGAAGTCCTTCTTGAAGACTTGGATACTATAGAAGAACTCAGGAATCTAGCAAAAATCAGAATGGCAGCTTATCAACAAAGGGTAGCTGGGACATATAACAAAAATATCAGAATCAGAAGATTTCAAGAAGGAGATCTAGTGTTAAGGAAAGCCTTTCAAAACACAACAAATCCGGCTGATGGGAAGCTAGCGCCCAAATGGGAAGGACCTTATCAAATTGAGTCGGAGGAAGGAAAGGGGGCATATCATTTGCTCACAATGGAAGGCAACAGGTTACCGAGAGCATGGAATGCCATCCACCTCAAGAAATATTTTTTCTGATCAGGATCCACTATCCTAAGAGTATATATTATCCAAAAAAGGAACTAGGATCCTTAAATCGGTAACATCTTTCTGATCAGTTATTCTTTTTGAATTATTACCGTTAATTTAAGGATAATGTATTCTTAACACTATATCTTTTCCAAGTTTTGAATAACCATGCAGGATTACAATAATTCAGTTGATGTTCAAGAGGTTGGCCACCTCTCCTTTACATTTGAGGTACTATCTTATTTCCCTTGGCCTAGCCCACGATTGGATATGACCCCCGATGGTCATATCCCCTACGGTTTAAAGGTTTTCACCTTTCTCACGATCGCCAGTCGCATGCTATCCGACGTATAGTTCGGGGCAGCGGGACCAGTACACGCTTAGTGGCTGAAAATTTCGTTGTCTCCGGCTATATGGAGGATCCTACAAATTATGGTAGACATACCATACCTCCGGTTTGTAACGTTTCACGTTATCTCACGTTTGGGCTAAATCCCGGTTTGGGCGAGTCCCCAGTTTACATCCGAATCTTTAGGCCAGTCCCCAGTTTGGGCTTGTCCCCAGTTTGTTGGGCTTGTCCCCAGGTTATTTTATGGGCTTGTCCCCAGGTTATTTTATGGGCTTGTCCCCAGTTACACGGGCCTGCCCCCAGATTACACGGGCTTGTCCCCAGTTGCACGGGCTTGTCCCCAGTTTATTTATTGGGCTTCTCCCCAGTTTAATGGGTTCGATCCTAGTTAATAATATGAATTCTTTGCAGCGGATTTTCTAAGTTTTTTCTGAAGATCAAGAAACTAAGGATCCCGGATCCTAATGCTACTCTTGTAAGAATCATTAAGAGTTCGATACTCCTAGTAACTTAGGTCTATCTAGACCTTCTGGTATGTTCTCTATTAGTTAACTTATGTGTATTATTTGTTGCAATTATTTTGGGAATTTCAGTTTGAGAAAGCTATTCTCTTAAAGTAATTTGATTACTAAAATCTTTAGCCATTTTAAGGATACGTTATCCTAAAACTTGCCCTGCAAGGAAATTCTCTTTTATAAATGTTATCAACTATTAAGAATGTTTTATCCTAAGATTTACGATTTAAGGATATTCTATTCTAAACGATTTTTAAAGATCTTTATACCAGAAATCTTTTACTCAAAATTATTTGTCAAACTATTAACAACGCCAAACTTATATTTAACAAGTTTTTGAAAATACATGACAAGTAAATAGTCAAAAGATTTATATATTAATTAAAATAAGCCCCAAGGACTTATCCAAAATCCTTAACCCGGACTTCACCATACGAAAAGATGGACCATCCATCCGGGTAAAGTGAAAGTTACTAATAGTTCATAAAGTGCAGGGAAATTAAATACAGGGGCAAGAAAGGCTTCATCCCCACAAACAGAGGATCCCTCCACCTTTGTCACCCCCGCATATTGTCTTAAGGATCATGGATCCTTTACCCTAAATAACTATTGTTTATTACAGACCATAGAAATTGTTCATAAAAACATCAACACCAAATAAAAAAGTGGGCTCGGGCCTTGTCTTTAATATCCTTCATCGCCCACTTAAGCTGCATCTTCAACCGCAGCATCACCTTCCCCCTTGCCAGCTTCAACCGCCTCCTTAACGCCACTGGTCCCAGCCTCGGTGTTCTCAACCATCTCTTCATCATCCTCACCACCAAGGTCATCAATAGCAGCCTTCCATTTCTCCACTTCCCAGGCCGACTTGTCAAAAGCAGGATCACCGGCTTCCTGCGCCATCTTGATCCGCGCCTGGAATACCGACCTGGCAGCCCACACCTTGGCTTCATTAGTCGCCTGCTCCACTGCCTCTTGACGTTGGGCTTCGGCTGAGGATATCTGATCCTCCAATTGTTTCTTGAGTTGGATCATAGCTTTATCCTTAGCAACCGCGGCTTTCCCTAACCCGGACATTTTCTCGCTCATCTGGAGGATAGTCTTTTCGTAATGGTCCCTCATAGCAATCACAGCCTACCAATAAATTTAGTATCAAAATTGGGACAATACTGGATCCTAAATCACTAAAGGGGAAAATACGGTACACTTACAGAGCAGACAATGTCACAGTGAGTCTCAGGATCAGAGGATTTTTTCCTCTTGGAAGCTGCGGATTTAGCCCTGGTAGTGGCGGTCTTGGGCTCGGAGCTTATGCCAGCCTTTGAAGCCTCCTTCTTGACAGCAGGAGAAGTAACCATACAACCATACAGTCGATGTCGTCAAGGGAGAACTTAAGAGCGGACTTTCCAGATTTCTTGGTGCCTGTAGAGGAGAAATCAACAGATAAGTATACTATTTTATTTTATTTACTTTAAAATGATTAACTTACTTGACATGTTTGAACTTGAGGAGATGTCACAAAAACCTTCAACAAACCGAGCTTGAAAGGTCCTAACTTCGGTATCCAGTGCTAGGAACCGTTTTGCCTTTTCTTCTGTTCCAAGTAGCTTTCTCAATGAAGCGAAGTTTTCAACTGCAGACAACAGAAAAGAATAAGTCTTAAAACTGAAGAATAAAGGATCCTGCTATTACTTAAGGATCCAGGATTCTACCCTTCATGACCCACGTTGAAGGAAGATCAGTCCCCCTGGTATCGAGTCGCGTTTAACGAAGAAAAATTGATTCCTCCACATGGAATCATTTAGCGTGGCTTTGGAGATCGGATGGGGCTGTCGGGGCTTGGAATTGAAGATAAAACGGCAGAACCGAAAGTAGTAAGGGTATACAGATATGACAACTCCGGAAGGCCAAAATTGATTTTTTCCTCCTTGATGATTCTTTCGATAGTGCTAAGAACCCTCCAGATCATCGGCATGGCTTGTATGTAAGATATGCCGGTAGAATCGAAAAAAAATTGGGTAAAAGGCGGAAAGGGGTATTTATAGCCGATAAGAAAGGGAGTTGCCGGAAAGCAGACTCAAACCTTGGAGTAAATATCGCATCTAATGCTGGATTCGTAGGGTCGGAACAGGGTTTCTGGAGGAAATAATGTATGAAAACTGTCGACCTCGGGATCCGTGAGCATACAAATTTCGGAAGATGGGTTGGAAAGCAGACCTTGAGCTTCCATTTCGACTAGTTCGGAACCGCCGGATGAATGTTCAGAAGGTTTAGAAGGGGCCGGAGAAGAAGAAGCGGCGGACATGATTAAAGAAAATAAGATACAGAGGTTAGAAGAATACCTGATGCGTCGGATGAAGGTGTATATAATCCAAGATATAGGGCGGCATATATAGACGGTTATAACTAACCTTGGGGGCTAAATGGTAAATTTTCTGGCAAAACCGTCCCTTCATTCAGTTTTTGCAGGATTTTAAATTTCAAAATGACAGCTGTGCTCCACTGTCACCCGCCATTTTGGGGGAAATTGTTAGGCCACGATTTTTATACCGGGGATCCTTTATCCTTGACTGTCTTATGGATATTTTATCCTTGAAATATATATCAGGATATAAAGGATCGACGATCCTCGGTATTGTTTGTTTACTAATAATTGCGTTTAGTATGGTGATGTGTTAGACAGGTATATCGACTTCAAGACGAACCTGCATCAATTATCCTCATGGGACATCCTGTAGCTGGAACATGGATCTAGGATCCTAATTCAACATAGCTGATTATGCACGAACTCTCTAGAAGATTGACGTTTAAATAACAACAACGGTATCTAGACCTGGTCTTCCGCTTTATTCGCTAGTGAGTGGCTATCAGCACGTGGTCAAAGAGCACGTTGGTGGAGAATGGAAGACTAGCGAATAAATAGGATGAAGTCGTTAAGTTTGTTATTTACTTTTTCCTTATATATTTGAGTATGATCGATAGGAATAGACACATGTACTTACACACGCACTAGAGCAGAAGCAATTATTCTCTCTATACACTAGCTTTCATTGTAATCTCGATCAAATACTCCACAAATATTTGTAATCACCTTTTGTTCATTAATAAACTCGACGGTGATAGTTTTCACCGTCCGGGGGTTTTTTGTGCCGGAGACCACGATAACCATATACTCATCGACCAAAGGTTACCTTGTTGATCATTGACTAAAGTACTTCGACCAAAGATTATCCTATTAATCTTCGACCGGAGCTATTTTACCAACGATTGGCTCGATAAGTTTTAACCGAAGTAAGACTATCGTGATTAAGGGTTTTTCCCTCGTGATCAAACCATTGTGCTCACCGATATCACGCTTACACATTTGTAATTATTATCGAATTAGCACCTTACCTCACATAACAGATTTGGATACTTGATCCTTAGCTGATTTTTGTCCAAAACAAACATCATTTTGTATAGTTTTGTATAATTATTTTGTGTCTTTATGTGTTTTTGGGTGGTGGATAAAATACTTTTGATTAAGTATTATGAGAATGTGTTGGAATGAAGGTGGTGTTTAACAAGTGGTTTGTTTTATTTTTCTTAAAACCGTACATTGGGGACAATGTATCCCAAGTGTGGGGATGAGGAAAATTTTCCTTTGTTTTTGTTCGTTCATAAAAAATTAAAAAAAAAATATCAAAAATCAGAAAAAATTAAATTAAAAAAAATAAAAAAAAAATCAGAATTTTTTTTAAAAAAAATGTGTTTAAAAGAATCGGAAAGTGGTAAGATGGCGGGGTAAAGTTTAGGTCCCTTTTCATGGTCACAATTCCCTAAATAACATGTGCCTAGTTGTTTTTAAAAAAAAAAGAGATTATGTAGTTTTCTAATCAAGGTTAGCATGCTTTCGGTGTAATAACTTGCATAACACGTTCATTTACACTTGAGAATTAAGAAAGTATTGTTTGGTGAGACGGTTGATATTCTCCGATATAACTTATACAATTAGTGCACTTCGAGATCTTAGCTTGGCATGAGTGCAAAAGTGATAGAGGCACTTAGGTTAAGCCTCGTCTGGATGAGCGAGAGTGTGGGTTTTGGGGGGTTGGGGCCTCATACATTATACATATGAGGATGGTCATGTGAGGGGCGGGGGGTTGGGTTCCTTTAGAAAACCTTATTGGGCCTATTCTTTTATTTGATCAACCCCGGTGTTATTTTGCGAAATGATCCGACTTAATAGGTTTCTATGTAATTGTTTTAGTATTCATCAGTTAGAGATGTGAAGCATTATGTTTATCATGCTAGTATGTAATTTTCAAGTATTATATTAGTTAAAAAAAAGTTTGTATTAGAATTGCAATGTTTATGTATGCAATGTTCAAAGTATTATATATTGAAAAAAAGGAAGAAAAGAAAAAGAGAAGTTCGTGATGTTTATAGTTGTTTATTTTATTGTTATTTTTCTTAGATTGTTTGTAATAAGTCGGATCGGATCGCTTGAGCTACTTTCAATATTCCCTTCCATACCCTTACACTTGGCCCCATTACAACCCGTTTTAAGACCTCTTGATTTGTATTCATGTCAATAAGCATTTACATAGGTGGAGATTTGATGATTGTACAAGTGTATGCGAGGAGAATTGATTAAATATGAAATGTATGGATGATCACCAATAAAAAGGTTAATGTGTAAATGTGTTATGTATAGGTAAAAACCGAAAGCATGTTAGGTTTGGTTAGAAATCTTCGGTTTAAATGGAACATCAAGTGAACTAGTGCACCCGATAAAAATAAGGGAATAGGGTATGACTTGGGACCTTAACTGAACGGAATTTGTGGTAAAATCAGTGGATATAAGTTGAAAATAAGAAAGATTTTGTTTTGAGATGTTGATTGAGGGAAAGCAACGTGTAAGTGTGGGAATGTGACGGGTGGTCCATGGGACAACCCTTAAGTGGTTTAAGTTCGTTAATAATCATGCTCTTAGTTGGTTTATTTTGTTGAATTAGATAACTACGTTTACTTGTGTAATGGCAGGTATGAAAAGCTAGATGATGGATATACGAGAACGTAGGCGAAAACGGTGGCGAAAACGGACTTTGAACGAAGAAAATATCAAGAAAATAAGAAGTTGGTGTGAAGACCACCGTAGCTTACGGTACCCACCATAAGCTACGGTGGGGTTGAAGAAATATAGGTGCCGTAAGGCAGACTCAAGCCACCGTCGGATTTATAAAGCCACCGTAAGCTACAGTAGCCACCGTAGCTTACGGTGGACACCTCGCTGCACTTTGTAACTGCCATATAACATATATTTTGGACGGCTTTTGGTATCTTGATCATATCTTTTCATCTAAGGACGACCCTAGGGCGATTTTGAGAGCTTCTTGATCAATTGTGAGTATGGTAATCATTAAACACTTGTTTTCAATTTGTATGACAATCATAATCGAAGGGATGACAAGCCGAATCATGCTCGGCTAAAATCCTTCGTGTTTTCCCTCGGATTGTAAGGTTTGCTATGTTTGTTCGGTTAATTGTTTAGACAATTTCTGAGATAATATTTGATCTTGATTTAGTTATTATGGTGTTTGTGTATTGGTTGATAGATTGTTAGTTTATCAATTTTATGTTATAAACCGTCAGTTCTTGGTTTTGTAAGTAATCGAGATTAATCGGAAGGGATTTAGGGTTGGATAAACTAATTGGTTTTTGAGTGATTACCTTGCGTTATATAATCCAAGTACTTGATCTTCAATTATCGCAATCGTTTACATAAACACGAACTCAGTTTAAACATTAACTGTAACATTCATGGAAACCTGAAACCGAGGGAGGGCATATTTTCGTATATTGACTAAAACTCGTTTATTGTTTTAGTTCTTTTTGTTTTTCAAATCAAACAACCGAATCATTGAATTTACTTTTTGCACTTAGTATAATATAGTTTAATTATAAAACTACTTAGTAATACATTTTCCACAAACTCTCTGCGTTCGATATCCGCTTACCGCTATCTAATTAGTTGTATTCGGTTTATTTTTGAGTGAGTCTACGACCTCACGTCACCCCTGTCCCCCGTCACCACCAGTGTCTCGCCCAGCCACCTTCCGGGATCGCCTGCGTGCCGGAAAAACGAATTGCAGGTTTCCGGCGAGCAACATCTTCATCATATCTCCACCGGTGCACAATCTTCATGATATCCATCACCTTTTTACACCTTTGAACCATCTCCATTTTCTGAAAGACGAGATAGCCGGAAAACTCAAATTCGCCGGAAAAAACGAGATCATCGGAAAAACGAGGTCATCAGAAATTGAGGTTGTTGAGGTTTTATGTTGAAGAAAAGAGATAGCGTGGGACCCACAACATATTTTTTATTAATAAAAATTCCACATCATCAAGAAAACTAACGGAGTTAGGGTTCGTTAAGTTCGGGAGTGCTAGAAACAAATAGGGTGAAAGTTGGAAGTGATGAGAGACAAATCATTAGTTGGGAGTGTTCTTGTCAAATTAGTGAAAGTTGAGATTATTAAAAACCAATATCCTTTTTTTTAATATATATATTATAATCCAGTTATAACACATGTACAAGTATTCACATCTATATATGTACAAGCCCCTAATGCAAAAGAAGAAAGTGAATGAGGCGTGGTATGGCCATCATTTCCGCCATATAATAGTGAGAGATGAGGGGGGGGGGGGTGTTCCCGCTCGCATTCACATCCCACGCCACTCACCATTTGATCTCCATGTGACCATAGCATATTGCCTCGTGAGGAAAATAAAAAAATACTTAAAGAGTTTGTAATAAGAAAAATATAGAGTTTAATTAATTTTACCATAATCTTAACATAAATCATGATTTCAGGAACATAAGAGAACTTTTTTCATTGTGATTAAAAAAGAGAGAGAGAGAGTGAGATCTGAAATAATAAATAACTTGTAATTAGAGTTTTTCTTTTCTTTAATTTCTTTTTCATAGTAGGTGGGAGTGGGGGTGGGGGTGGGGGTGAAGGGGGGGGGGGATTTTGTTTCATGGAGGTGGCCATATATTTTAACAAAAATTTTATAGGGGTGGTCGAGATCTTAGCGTATAAACAACACTTATTTTTTTATGGAGGATGCTTGGTTACCCCATCCTTTTGGTAATAGGTCCGCCGGTGCTTTCCCAAAACAAAAATATTGTACAGCTTTTCGTTGTCCATTTAAAACTGAAAACTCTCCAATCTACGAATTTGAACCCCCAAACAATTAAACATGTAATGAAACAAGTATTTAAATATGTGAACAAATATAAGATTAGTTTTACAAAATTCTACAAATTTGAAATTTGAAATGAGTAGTGTATGAACTATGAAGTGATACACACTCAAATACCAAAACTCGTATACCCCTCAAGGCTCGAAATTAGCATCATTCTTGATAGTATCCATCTTATCTGATTAATATCAACACGTGTGGTAAAATAATGTAAGCGACATTACCTTGAAACACCATATTGTCAAAGATCAAACAAACAAATTAAACCGAATTGCTTTTCTCTCTTTAAATTTTAAACCCAACAACAGGTTGTAGGTTGTAAGTTCGCCCTACCAGTCCACCACAGGCCACAAACTTTAAACATCTTTGAAACACATGTTATATTGCCTTAAGAGGATCCATTAATGTTATTTTTGTTTGTCCTGAAATTTAATAATAACATTTTGCCTGAATTTGTTTGGGACTAATTATGCATGGCATGCCTCAAACATGGTCATAGGTAAGCTTCTTAATACCTTCTTTGATATTTTTCCGGTAATCGGCTATTTCAACTAATCATATCCTTAACAAACTCTACTACACCTTTATTGGTTGCTAAAAATTCGTTTATCGGTACTTTAACCCTTGAAATTGGTTGCAAGTATTTTTATTCCAATTCTTGACCCGTGCCCCATTTGATGTTCAACTTGCAAAGGTTCATTCATATTTGTATACGAATTGGTGAATTACCTTTTTTCACTATTGTTATCGAGTCCCGATATCATAATATGCTTTGAAGTTAGATTCAATGTGCAACATAACTATATGATTACTTCCTCCTCTATGTACCAGTTTATAATTAGATAATATGGATAAATGATCCCCAGTTGATTTTAACAATTATTTTGTGGTTTATAATATTTTTGTAGGTAATTGGTGTTATCCATGTAAATATAAGTAAAGACAAAGGTTACATGACGACTGTGAGAGATGATTTTTGTGATGAGGTTAAGGACATTATTAGCAGCTTCCTTAACACCATGTTTACTCTTTATGTTTGATATTTTCATGGAGTAAAATGCAGCTGGATGAAGGGCAAAAGTAACTCACAGTCCCACATCGGCTGGGTGAAGAGTACATGTATGAAGGGACAGCCTATAGAAACAGCGGCCCAATAAGTTAAAAAGCATACCTTTTTTGGCCTTTTGGCTAAGATCAAGTGTAGTATCTGTTTCAGTTTAATATATGATATGTGAGCCATTGACTTACATGATATTAATCATATTTTTTTATGGGGGAAGGCCCCTCAAAGTAGCTTGCTGCTTGGGTTTTCATGCGGTGCCTTGTCTTACTACCACCAAGGCATGATGCACCTCACCAAAACATAGTCAAATTTGTTTTATTTGAATGTTTATTAATAAATGTCATTCTTCGTTATAAAAGGTTGTTTATAGAAGGTGTTTTGGTAATATTTGCCTTTGTTCTTTTCTACCGTATCCATAGTCAAAGTATATTAATTTCCCACTTACTGAAGGTGCAACAATGTCTTTCTTTTTATCTTTGATCACATGCTAATTCAATCTATCTAGTCATTGGGATCCACTATAACCCCACCGTTTTCATTTCTTTGATTATTCATTAGAACTCATTTAGCTGAAAAAGGCGCATAGTGCTGAAGAAAATTCTTCACTTCGGTTTCGATCCTGATGTTTTTGAGCTGACACATCTTACTTTGTTAATACCTCAATTATGAAGTCAGGAATTTCATGTTATCTTCAATGTATGAATCATATAAACAATTGATTGATCATTTGTGCATTGCAGTTGTTATAACCATATACACTTTTCTATGGTCGAACTTTTCAACACATCTACATATCACCAAGATATATGAACTAAGAATTTATTTAAATCTTCAGGAACATTGAAACTAGTTAAGTGTAAATATCGTTAAGAAGGCATTCAATTATTTTTGTGTGCATGGTAACCCTGCAGTTTTAGTCTTTTGCATCTTAATGGATTTAGCTTATGTATATGAGCTGGTTAGTTACCTTTTCACTATTGTCATCCCTCATCATAATATGCTTAAGTGCAGTTCAAATGTTGGGTTCGTTGGCCTTGTTGGCCCTGTTTATCATTTGAAGTCCAAATGACAGACAGGTGTAGGGTGGCCAGACCGAAGCCCGTCCCGGTTTGGATTTCTTGTTCAATAATTTACAAACCCTAGTTCAATTTATATATACACAACGCTATGCACTTGTAATTATTTGTCACTCAATAAAGAATACCTAGTTGCCACCCGTGGACGTAGGTCAGTTTAGACCGAACCATGTTAAATCCTCGTGTTAGTTTATTGCTTTCGTGTTTGTATTCGGTTTGTGTGTGCTTAATCCAAACAAAAAGTAGATAACATCGATAAATGAATTTCAATTGATTTTAACAATTCATTTGTGTTACTGATGTAAATACAAGTAAAGACAAAGGTTATGAGACATGTTGAAAGATGGTTTCCGTGATGAGGTTAAGGACATTATTCATGGCTTCCTAACCACCCCCGTTTTACTTCTTTATGTGTATGTTCCATTCTCTTTATACAACTTTTCTTCATACTAAAATGCAGCTGGATGAACAGAGACAAATATACAAAGAATTGCCTGAATATTTGGAGGAGGTGTTGTTAGTTCCTGCTACAAATAGGTGCGTTATGTTTTCTTGTACCATGTTTGATAACCCAATGTAATTTCTTAATTTCTTTGATTTCCACAAGTATGTAAGCTATGTTAGAATCACGATATAGATGCAGTCACTAATACTTGTTATAAGTTTAAGTTAAACTTAGCTTGAACTAGTCTAAGGGTTCTTGGAGAATGAAAGCACACACTCTAAATTGTACCGAGACTAATTTGTATTTAATTAAGCATCCCTATTAAGTTTTACTTCAAGAGTATTCAGTTTAAAAAAAGAAGTTTAGGATGATGCGTGTTATAGAATGAACAAATGATGAACACCCTATGTGTTGAAATATTTGCTTGAAAATATTGGGGATCGTCTCCATCATTTCCCAATATAAACCATTGACATTAAAGATCAAGATCCCATGATTGAAGGCTATTTTTCTGGTCTTAGCAAACTGCCAGCCATTATATTCAATGCAATTATTGTATTTTCCTTATTTGGTATTATGTTTAGGCTATTTATATTCTTGTACGAAGGCATGTTCAAATCTACAATGAAATACAAAATACTTCAATTTGTCATCCATTCCTCTGGTTATCATGGCTAACATGGTATCAAAGCAGTGTTTTTGATCCATAATCTTTTTTTTCTCATCATCTACAAGTACCAGTAACAATGTCGGAAGAAGATAACAATAACTTAGCCATCCAAATAGCCAATCTCCTCAAAAATGGAGTTCAAACTCAAACCCAGAACCCAAAAACAAGTCCATCCGATAGCCTAAAAATTAGTCTCAATCTCACAAGCCAAAACTACCCTCTATGGGCTCGGATGATACGAGTCGCCATAGGGGGGAAATCGAAAGCTCTCTTAAACCATCTCACCCAAGACCCACCGGAACCCATTGACGAACAGTGGGAACAAGATGATTTGATCGTCTTTTCAGGTTGATCCAAAATATCGAACCTGGCCTTGCTAGTGACCTTACAGAGTTCTCGACAGCGAAAACGCTATGGGACGCTCTTACAGTTACGTATAGTAGCGGCAAAGACAAACTTCAAACTTTCGATCTCCACGTCAAAGCAAACGAGTTCAAGCAAAATGGCATACCGTTGGAAGAGTTCTGGCTAGTAATGCAGGGTATATGGGGAGAAATTGAACGGCGAGATCCAAACCCAATGACGTGTTCTACCGACATCGCCACTTACAACAAAGTAAGGTCAGAAAACAAACTGTTTCAATTTCTCAATGCACTTGACCGAAAGTATGATACCCTTAAAAGGGAGATCCTCCGGTCTGCCGAAGCCGCTTATGCGGCTGTCCGAAAGGAAACCACACATCAAAGCATCTTCGGGAACGTACAACAAGGGGTGGCGTCCGGTCTTAATTCAACAATTGATTCCGATGGGTTAGGGCTCATCTCCGAAGGTCGCCGATCAGACCATAAATCAAATCCGTCATCATCCGGGGTTGATAAAAGCAAGTTGAGATGCGATCATTGTGGCATGGCTAAGCATACGAAAGAACAGTGTTTCAAACTAGCGGGGTACCCGGAATGGTGTGCTGACGGACACAAAAAAGGGAAGGCCGCTGCCGCCGTGGGCAGTCAAGGAACCACCAGCAGCGGCGGTAGCAGTGGTGACCATCCAAAACCCGCCGGAAGTCAAGAAAAAACGGAAAAGGGAAACCTTGGTGTGAGTTGTTGTTTTGCGGCAGTCAAAGAGGAAGAACCAGGTATAGGGTTTGAGAATTACACCTCAAACCCTTCACTCTCACAACATTTTTATTCTAAACCCAATAGTTCCAATATGACAGTATTGAACCCTCAATTCTTTAGCCCCAAAGTTCTTGATTTATTAAATGAATTTTAAGTTTCAGAAATTACAAACAGCACCCCTCACGATTTTAACTTGGAGTCAGAAAATTCTTTCAATATTGGGAAAGTTAACATGGCAACAAAAAATGAAAAAATTAAAGACTCATGGATATTTGATTGTGGTGCTACCAATACAATGACCTATGAAATATCTGACATGTGCTCAATGTTAACACCACAAATATCCAGAATTCATACTGCAAATGGAGAAATTCTTCAAGTAAAAGGTGGAGGAACTATTCAAGTTTCACCAAACATGAAACTATCAAATTGCCTCTATGTTCCCTCCTTATCTCATAAATTGCTATCAATAAGTCATGTTACAAAAGAACTAAATTGTGTTGTGCTAATGCATCCTACCTTCTGCATCTTACAGGACATCAGGACGGGAAAGATCATTGGGCGTGGTACTGAGCGGCAAGGACTATACTATGTGGATGAGGTGACTCGACAAGGTACTGTAATGCTAGCTCATGGATCTACAGATAGGGAAGCTTGGTTATGGCAACGAAGATTGGGACACTCATCTAGTGGTTATTTGCATCGTTTATTTCCTGAATTATTTCCAAAAATTAAAGTCTTGAATTGTGAAACATGTTTTTTGGCTAAGAGTCATAGACACACTTTCATATCAAATGATACTAAAGTTGACACTTCTTTTTTATAATTCATTCGGATGTGTGGGGGCTAACAAAAGTCATGGGGGCAAAATTTCCGTTATTTCGTAACATTCATTGATGACTGCACCCGCATGACGTGGATTTATCTCTTGAAAAATAAATCCGAAGTTTTCTCAAAATTCACGATTTTTTGCGCCATGGTTAAAACCCAATTCAATAGTGAAATCCAAATTCTTAGGTCCGATAATGGGGGGGAATTTGTAAATACTTCCATGAAACAGTTTTGTCAGGAAAAAGGAATAATTCATCAAACCTCTTGCGCCCATACCCCTGAACAAAACGGGGTATCCGAAAGAAAAAACCGCTTCCTTTTATAGATAACTCGTTCACTCATGGTTGAATCCCAAGTTCCGAAATCTTTTTAGCCCGAAGCTCTTGTCACAGCAATCTATCTTGTGAACCGTCTCCCATCAAGAGCTCTTGAGTTAAAAACCCCTCTTCAAGTCCTCTCTAAATTCCACAAACCCTCATCTACCCTTACCCTTGAACCTCGTGTCTTTGGTTGTTCTGTTTTTGTTCACCTACCAAAAACAGACCGTTCCAAACTTGATGCATGTGCTGAGAAATGTGTGTTTGTCGGCTATGGAGTCAATCAACACGGTTATCGATGTTACAATCCGAAAACCCGTCATATGTACACCACGATGAACTGTGACTTTCTCGAAACCGAATACTTCTACAATACCCAACACACTGGTCATGGGGAAAAGGCGAACGATGACACATTGAGTTGGATAAAATGGATGCCATCCTCAGAAGAAATTAATCACGGAGTCCCAACCTCGTCACAGTCCACTAGTCCTGAAGAGAGTACCACTAACAATGATCCTCCCAACCTGGCGTCAGAGGTAAGTAATTCTCAAACACAAGAGTATGTTGATTTTTCCAATATCTCTGATTCATCCAATAACTGTGAAAATCATGAGCATGCTGAAACTCGTGACTTACCTAATGATGAGGCAGAACGGGAGTTATCACAAGATGAACAAGTCAGATATGTTCTACCCCAAAGATCCAACAGAGGAGTTCCTCCAAAAAGGTACTCTCTCGAGAAAGAAGCTCGAAGTTCTAGATATCCAATGGCACACGTGGCAGCTGGAAACTTATCTCCAGAAGCCCAAGCTTTTGTCACATCTCTATGCTCTGAAGAAATTCCAACTACAGTTGAACAAGCCCTTAAGTATAAGAACTGGAGGGAGGCAATGGAAATTGAAATGGATGCACAGAATAAAAATGAAACATGGGAGAAATGTACCCTTCCTCCTGGAAAAAAACCAGTAGGATGTCTTTGGGTCTTCACTATAAAGTACAAGTCGGATGGAACTATTGAAAGATACAAAGCCCGACTTGTAGCAAAAGGGTACACACAAACATACGGAATTGACTATTCCGAGATGTTTTCTCCCGTGGCCAAAATTGACACAATCAGGGTTCTATTCTCTATAGCTGTGAATAAAGATTGGCCTATCCTTCAATTTGACGTTAAAAATGTCTTCCTACATGGAGAACTCAAAGAAGAAGTCTATATGGAAGCCCCTCCTGGATTTACTGAAGATTCTAATCCTAGAGGAGTGTGTCGGTTGAAGAAATCCTTATACGGATTAAAACAGTCTCCTCGTACTAGTCATGAAAAAACATGGCTTCAAACAGAGTAACTCAGATCATACTCTGTTCCTTAAACGGAGGAATGGACTCTTAACATGCCTAATTATTTATGTTGATGATATGATAATCACAGGTAATGATGTAGAAGAGATGAAAAAGTTAAAAATAAACCTTTTCAAAGAATTCGAAATGAAGGATCTGGGAAGGCTTAAATATTTCCTCTGAATTGAAGTCTTGAGGTCGAGACATGGGATTTTCATCTGTCAAAAGAAATATGTCCTTGATTTGCTGGCAGAAACGGGGATGATTGATTGCAAACCTGTGGATACTCCTATGATGGTAAACCAGAAGCTCTATATGGAGGAAAATGCTAAGCTTGCCGACAAGGGAGAATATCAACAAATAGTAGGGAAATTAATCTATCTCTCACATACCCGACCTGACATTGCTTACGCAGTGGGAGTTGTGAGCCAATTCATGCATCAACCTCAAGTTGCCCATATGGAAGCCGTATGGAGAATTATCAGATACCTCAAAGGGACACCTGGTCATGGAGTTCTGTTCAAGACAAATGGACACCTTGAAACACAAGTGTATACCGATGCAGACTGGGCGGGAGATAAAGGAAATCGAAGATCAACATTTGGTTACTTTACCCTCGTTGGTGGGAATCTTGTCACTTGGAGAAGCAAGAAACAAAAGGTGGTGGCCCTTAAGTGCCGAAGTAGAATTTCGAGGAATAGCACGAGGTCTAGCAGAGATTTTATGGGTACGGAAACTCTTGACAGAAATCGGGTATCCTCCAACCCAACCCAGTAAAATTTTATGCAACAACAAAGCAGCTATTCAAATTTCAAAAAATCCAGTCCAGCATGATCGCACAAAACATATTGAAGTAGACCGACACTTCATCAAGGAAAAACTGGAAACAAGGATAATTGAACTTCCGTTTGTCCGCTCAGAAGATCAACTAGCAGATATACTAACAAAGGCGGTCAATGGGAAAATTTTCAATCATTGTCTTGGCAAGTTGAGTATTGAAAATCCCACTACTCAACTTGAGGGGGAATGTTGAAATATTTGATTGAATATAGTGGGGATCGTCTCCATCATTTCCCAATATAAACCATTGACATTAAAGATCAAGATCCTATGATTGAAGGCTATTTTTCTGGTCTTAGCAAACTGGCAGCCATTATATTCAATGCAATTATTGTATTTTCCTTATTTGGTATTATGTTTAGGCTATTTATATTCTTGTACGAAGGCATGTTCAAATATACAATGAAATACAAAATACTTCAATTTCTCATCCATTCCTCTGGTTATCATGGCTAACACTATGATCTTTTAAGTTTATTGGACATTAATTAGCATGACTATGATCTTTAAGGGTACCGAGACTTTATGCATGTTATAGATACTAAAATCTGAGAGATGAAAACCTTAGGAAAAATAAGTTTTATCACCATTCCACATCGGCTGAGTGAAGAAAACATACATGAAGTGACTACCTTTATAGTCAGTGGCCCAAGGAGTTATCAAGCATACCTTTCTCGGCCTTTTGGCTAAGATCAAGTGTAGTATCTGTTCTTATCAGTTTAATATCTGATATGTGAGCCATCGGCTCACTCGATATTAATCTTATTTTTTATGGGGGAAGATCCGTCAAAGTAGCTTGTTGCTTGGGTCTTCATGCGTCGCCTTGGTCTTACACTACCACTAAGGCTTGGCGCACCCCTCCAAACCAAAGTTAAGTTTTGATTTTGTTGTGACTTAATTAATTTAATGCTGTGTGTTAATCGCAAGAGTTGGGTTGTCTGCCATGCTATTAATGTACCCAAATAGGATATTTGATAAATGCATTTTAAATCAACTTTAAGCTGGCTACTTTGCTGTCCTGCCAGTATGATTTACTATAGCTTGTATCGAGTCTATTAATATATTATTATTACTGCAGAAGATTTATTCCTTCTGTATCTTTATCATGTAATTTGTCTGTTGTTTTCAATTCTTTCTCATGGAAGAAGTTCAACTTCCCAAGTTCAGTATATACGTGCAGCAATTGGAATGCGTTTATGCATCTGTTTTAGTTGTTGACTATTGACATGAATGTTAATAATCAGCAACTTATGTTGCTTATGCCTATTATATATGACTTTGTTTTCAACTTCTATGTAGCCGTAGATGTATCTGTTGTAGATTTAACAATTATTTTCTTATTGTAATTTTTGTAGATAATTGGTGTTAATGATGTAATTAGAAGTAAAGACAGGTTGTGAAACAACTGTGAAAGATGGATTTTGTGACGAGGTTAAGGACAATATTAAGCTAATTCGTTAACCACCCTTTTTTACTTCTTTATATGCGTGTTCCATTTTCTTGAGAGTGCTTTTCTTCTTAGAGCATATAAGATGCGCAGCTGAATGAATTGAGGCTAATATATGAGGAATTGCCAGAATTTTTAGAGGAGGTGCCATAATTCCTATTGCAAATTGTTTCTGAATATCCAACATGGTATTCTGATTTTAACAAATGTTTTTATTTAGTCTACGTTGGAACTTGAAGCAAAATTATCAAGTTACTTTGTGTATGCATATTTTCTTCAACAATAACACAATATTAAGTATGAAACAGTAAGTTTCAGGGTGAAGGTATATGGATGATCATGCCAGAATGAATCAAGTTTGTTCCCTTTAGTCCTTTATATACAGATTTGGATTGTTGATTAATCGGAAATCCATTGATGAACACTTTATGCTCTTTACAGTTTATTAGACATTCACCGGCATTAATTTAAAAAATCTCTATAGGCTAGTTTTTATAGATATAAGATATTAATCTGCATTACTTGTGTCATATCATATAATTCTGGGATGAAAACTCAAAGGAGAAAGGTTACTCTCAATCCCTCCCACATTGGTTGAGGGAAGAATGTATGTGTGAAGGGAGCGCCTATACAATTAGTGGCCCAAGAAGAAAGAAGGCATCCCTTTCTCGGCCTTTTGGCTAAGATCAAGTGTAGTATCTGTTCTTATCAGTTTAATATCTGATATGTGAGCCATTGGTTCACTCGATATTAATCTTTTTTTTATTGGGGAAGATCCATCAAAGTAGCTTGCTGCTTGGGTCTTCATGCGTCGCCTTGGTCTTACACTACCACTAAGGCCTGGCGCACCCCTCCAAATCATAGTCAATATTTTTGTTTGTTTGTTAGTTGATATTGAATGACAAGTTACTCCGTTTTAATCTGTTATTTATGGTTGTTTTGATATTTTATGATTTATATTGATGACAAGTTACCCCTTTTTAATCTGTTAAGTGATAGTTAGTTTTGATATTTTATAATCTAATACTAACCTATGGTATTAAACTGGTTTTTATCAAGCATGAGCTGTTTTCCTAAACTAGAAATCTCATGTTCTGTCTCTAGTTCTTTGATGAAGACAGTGATGTTAAAAAAACTAACTTGATATTTGAACCGGAAGTTTTTGAAAATCTTGAGGGGCATGCAAACTATTTTTTAAGTGTAAATATTGTTGAAGAGTATTGAATTATTTTCCTAAGCATGATAACCCTGGAGTTTTTAGTGTTTGGTTTCCATACCATTGCGCTTTAGTTGGCTGGCTATGAAACGACTTTTAAGTTTAATCGGGTGCTTCTTGCATCTCTATGGAGTTAGCTTATGTACATGAATTGATTAGTTACTCTATTTTACTGTTGTGATCCCTCTTCTCAATTGCAGTGAAACCGGTATATATTGTCACTTCCTCTTCTAAGTATTACTTGTCTAGTTTATTATAAGATAATATGGATGAATGATTCCCAGTTCAGTTTTAAAAATTAGAATTTGAATTTTTATTATTTTTGTAGGTAATTGGTGTTATTGATGTAAATAAAAGTAAATACAAAGGTTACGAGACAACTGTGAATGATGGTTTTTTTGATCAGGTCAAGACGTGCATTATTATTGGCTTCAGCGTCCACCCATTTTACTTCTTTATATACCTGTTCCATTTTCGAACAGAAGTGTTCTTCATAATAAGATGCGGCTGGATGAACTGAGGCAAATATACGAGGAGTCGCCAGAAATTTGGAGCATGTGTGCATTAATTCCAGTTACAAGTTGTTTTCGAGTATCCAGCATGCTATTCTGATTATACAAATGATTATTAAGTCAACAACGGAAGTTGAAGCAAGGTTATCAAGTAACTATGTCTAGAGACAAATTGCTGCTTCCACAAGTTGTTTACACAAATAAAATAGGTTTGTTACACACTTAGACTTCTTATCATGTTTGATACTCTATTGCCAGCCTAGGGAAGACGCTATGATCCCTATATAGATTCTCACATTCCTTTGGATTCCATATCTAACAAACGGATATAAGTTAGAATCATGACCGGGATGTGCTCACTAATAGAGATTGCCTGTTTAAGTTAAAACATAGTTGGATTTGTCGGGTAGATAAGGGTTTTTGGAAAACTGAAGTGCAAAATCTAGTTCGGACTGTTCGGTCTTCCTAGCAAAATGCTACCTTTGTAGTTTTGTTCTGTGGCACTGTAAATATATATGTATGCATCCTACTCAAGTTTCATTCAACAATAACACCATGTTAAGTTTGAAACAGTAAGTTTTGGTAAAGTTATAGATGAGGCCAGAATGAATCAAGTAAGGTACCTTTAGTCCATAAACGGTCAATCAATTGATGAACAATTTAGGATTCTATAGTTTATTAGACATTAATCAACACTAATTCAAGATCTTTAACGATAAGTTCATATATATTAATCAGTTTTACCTATGGTATATATTTCTGAGAGGTGCAAAGTAAAAACTCAGAAGGGCAAAGTCACTCACCCTCCCACATTGTCTGAGTGAAGATTACATAAATGAAAGGACTTCCTATATAATCAATGGCCCAAGAATAAAATAAGCATACATTTCTCGGCCTTTTGGCTAAGATCAAGTGTAGTATCTGTTCTTATCAGTTTAATATCTGATATGTGAGCCATCGGCTCACTTGATATTAATCTTATTTTTTATGGGGGAAGACCCGTCAAAGTAGCTTGCTGCTTGGGTCTTCACGTGTCGTCTTGGTTTTACACTACCACCAAGGGCTGGCGCACCCCTCCAATTTAAAGTTAAATTGTAGCTCATGCTTTATTTTGTTTGTATTCATATAGTGTTTAGAAATGCTATAAATGAAGTTATCATAGATGTTGAACTTGAGAATGTCTCTTCATGCTCTACTTTTGCTAAAAATAGATCTAATACTGCAATGCACATATTTGAGATTTTGACAGCATTATGAGAATTTACTGTCATGTAGTTAAATGCAATCGTTAATACCTACGTTATCAGGTGCATCCCTTGATCATATACACAAGTTCAAGAGTGAAAAATGTCTCTTCGCGGCTTTACAACTACACGGTAAGAGCATAATTTCCTTGTATCATAACGCAAGTTGAGCATGCGGACAATATTGTCCTATAAGGTATTATTCGATACCACTTAAACAAAAGATTAGGTATCTTTAACCGCTGTGACCCTAATGTGAACTCTCGATAACATCGATCCATGGTCATGAAGATCTAATTAAAGTTTGTTTTCAGTGTCCTAGTTTAATGGGGCTAAATCATGGTATTTCACAATTCACTACTTTGGTCAGAGTAAGTATTGGCAGTTTGGGTTGATGCATGTCTTGCATTGTCTTAAACTGTTGTGCATGCATTCTAATACACTTTAGGTAAACCTAGATATGGTTTTGGTTAGCCCACGTACGCCTTGCATTGTCTCTAAAAACTACAACTATATATGGTTATACTTTATTGTCTATTCTCGCCTTCTCGGTTCTTAATCACAGAATAAAAATCTTGAAAAGAAGTTGTAGTGAAAATCTACATCAGCTGATGAACAAAAGTGCTGGCTTTTGGGGAGAGATTTAGGTTTAAGGGTCGGGAACAATATCATTTTCTATGGTGGGTTATAAAGCCACCACTGAGAATAAATGGCATTCATAATCATGTGTCTCTTGACTTTTTCAATGGTAATAAACAAGCAGTACAATCAAGTTGAAGGAAAAATGATGGTGGTGGACCTGGTGGTCCTTAAAGGAGAACATGAGGGGTTGTGGCCCAATGGGTATGTTAATGTATTAATAATAAAATATTGTTTTTTATGTAGGGTTAAAAGGTCTGGGTAATATAGATGTTGAATTTTTAGAATTGCCATTTTTTAAAGTTTTTTCAACTTTAATCATTAATTAGTCAAAATCCTCAAAATAGTCATAAAAAACTATTCGATCTGACGGAATTCGTTAAGAACCGTCGAATCCGACGAAATTTTTTATCTTCTATCTCTCAAACCCTAAACCTTTATAATCAACCTCAATTTCCATGTTTCTTATTTCTCCACAAAATCAAGCAAATCCATAGTGTAAATCGCTTAGTTTTTCAAGGATAACACAATCATAGTGCATATTTTCCACGAATCACATCTATTGTGAGAACTTTGCTCAAGAAAGTGACGAACCCTAGATTTTCAATTTGGGGTTTTTTGATTTCGAGTTGAAATTGAACATTATTGTTGTGTTCTCCTCGAAAACTAAGCGATTTCAACTATGGATTCGCTTGATTTTGTGAAGAAAAATATAAACATGGAGATGGAGGAGGGCGGATCCGATTAAGATCAGTCTTGGTAATGATTATGATAATCCATGCATTCTCATAATAGGATAGCCCACCAGACGGTATGATAGGTACATACTAGAAGATGAATACCCATCGGAATAAGAGGATGAAGAACAGCCGGAAGACAAGTATGTGCTTTGTGATTAAAAGTAAATTAAATAGGGTTTAATAAATTTAAAAGCAAAATAAAATTAGTGTAGTTTTTAATTATCTTATTTAATGTAATTTTTACTATGGAAGGAGATCCGGAATCCCGCTATGGAAGGATTAACAGGGATAGTAAAAGCAGTAGTAGAAAAAGGGTTTTTTCTCGGGTTTAAGGTGTGGGTCTACGTATAACACCGCGTAAAATACCGTTATAGAATTTAGCTAAAAATGTCAAGTTATAAAGTCTAGGGACTTAGAATAAAAATTCTGAAAACTTCATCCATCGCTATATGCGATGAGATAAGCATAAGCCCATCGCGTAGCGCTATGGACTTACACTCAGATCAAAGTTTGGGCGACTTCGCTATACGCGATGGCCTAATTTATAGGATTACCGCGTATCGCGATGACCACGTTAAGTAACCGGGTACACGTGTCCAACCACGTGTCAACACGTGGCACGATTTGACAGGCCACGTGTCACAACGTGGCAAAGCGGTGTACATTGCGGCGTCGCGCTACGCGACGGAACTAAAGAACCCCATCGCGTATCGCAATGGGTTACGAGATCCGCCTATAAAAGGGGGTGGCAGGCATTGAGGTATTCTCATCCCAAATCACTCTCACTTTTCATATAGTTAACCAAGGAAAGCGTGCTCTGTTTTCTCGAAGTTTGTGAGAGTTTTGAAGCTATAAACGAGTTAGCAATCATATAAGCGAGTTTAGATCAAGATCCTACCGTTAAGACCACTCTTTTTATTATTATCATTCCGAGTGTTCGTGCTAAGGTAGGGGTTATGTTTAAGATATTCAATTATAGCTTAAACATTAAACGAGGCTATGACCTTTAACCTTGAAAACAATTTATAAACATTCAACGAGTTTTCATAAACGCTACTTATTGATGAAGTAATGTTAACAAAGGATATATTTTGACGGGCATGTAGTAAACTGTAAGGGGATATCACTAGTAGTGAGTTTCTTGCCTAAGGAAAAGTAATTCGTACAAATCCCAATCAACCGCGGGACCCGCTTACTTACCTGGAGAAACTCACCAACGTGTTAGAGCCTATTAAGCCAAAACATGCTATATCAAACGTCACATAAAACAAATTGTTTTCATTCACAAACAAAGTTGTAAACTATTTTAAGGTTAAACTTTAGAGTAATAGCTTAATCAAGAAACACCATTCAAATATTTATACAAACCTATTTATGTATAGGTTAATATCATTCTCAATCAAAGAAAGGTTTCAAACGCACCGACGGTACAGGTGAATACGTTAATCTTTACAAGCAGTCAAAACATATTTATACTCTATAAGATGAACATGTTGTTTGTCTTAAAGAGTCAGTCAATGTTTACATGAGATTACGTGATCTCTAAAAATGTTATAATACAAAATAGAAAATAAAAGCAACTCAGACCGATTACACATGTGTTTGGATCCTTACATAACTGTTTGGCCTAAACAGTCAAAGGCTACGTGGCCACGGGCTAACAGTCATAACTAGTACTCCATTAAGGGCTACGTGGATCAAGGAATACTTTTGTGTGTGTAGGGTAGTGATACAAATCCCGGAAGAGAAATACTTTTGTTGAGCTTGTACAGAAAACTATATTTGTATTGTAACTGTGCTTTAATTATTTTTGGAGTCATACGTGTTCACCAGCACATAGCTGACGTATTTTTCCAGCCCAATGCAGGTAATTAAGTACTTATAAGAAGTAACAAGGATTGAAGTCGCCGTGAAGTTAGAAGCGCGTTACGTGATGGTTCAACTTTTTGATATTAAAATCCTTGTAATATAAACACATATTTTGTAATCGAATACTTGGGTATTTAATTCCCAAGTAAATTTCAATGTAAATTAATAATTTAAGTCAACCTAAAGTCTTCTGCTAAAATTAACCCATAAACTCTAATATATATACAAAACATGTACCAACTATTGGTCACACACCTAGGCCCTAAGTTGGGGTGTGACACTACGGGGCCGGTGTTGTCACATCTGTTATACGCGGATGACGTGGTTTTTATTAGTGAGTGGAGCCGTCAGAATGCGTTGAGCCTTCAAAGGATCCTGAGATGTTTTTATTTAGTGTCGGGTTTAAAAATTAATTTGTCAAAATGTAGAGTTTTTGACACCAAGGTGAATGACACAGAAAAAGAGGGGATGGCTACCTTGTTGAGATGCAAGGTGGGGTCGGTTCCCTTTCAACACCTGGGTTTACAAATTGGAGCAAACATGAACCTAATTGTTTGATCCCATTTTAAACTCGTTCTAATCAATATCTAATGACTCGGATCTAATCCAGATCTAAATGTTAATATTAATTATACGGATCTAACTCTCGAATACCTTAGTTCGATTGCTATTCGTATGTAGTATATATATTATCAATAAGTTTAACGTGAAGCTTGAGAGAGAGAGAGAAAATACTTTAGATCTTTCTGAATAATATTAATTCTCTCAAAACTTCCACATTTTACAAGTGAACAGTGGTTCACTATATATAGAAGGCAACCTGGTTCGCTAACATCCCCTAGCGAACCAGCATCCCCTTCGTTAACTAAGTTAACTTAAAGAACCTCCCCCTAATTCGTTAACATCCCCTAACGAATCAGGAGGGAATACATTATAATGTCTTAGTTCGCTAACATTCCTAGCGAACTAGACTTAATCTTAACGAACTAGTCTTAGTTCGCTAACATTCCTAGCGAACTAGACTTATACATAACGAATTAGTCTAAAATAAACATTAAATATTACATTTAAATATCAAATAAACATTAATGATAAATACAAAGACTCTAGATGCAAAACCGTGCACTAACAGACACCCCTCGTCTTGAGCTCTTTGTCTTTAACTTATTTGAAACGCTTTGTCTGCCAATCTCTGCAACTATGAATCCCATGTTCATGGCATACACGAACAACACGTTGGAATTGCATAGCCAGGTCGTAATCTTCTTGGCGTTCAAACAAAATCTGCTTCCTGTGTAGCACGTCATTGTCTGTCTCTGATAAATTAACCAACCACATCGGATCGATTATCTTGATGAGCTCAGTCTGTAGTCCTCGACCACGAACAATAACGGCCTCGCCAGTACGATTGTCATAGTACCAACGGTTGAATGACAGATAAATATCTTGAGGCATTGTCTTCACAGGAACCCTTTTCATTGTCTTTGGTGGCTTCAATTTCAAGACCAGTTTCTTCCAGCCGGTCCTTGGATCAATCTCATCAGTACGTTTAAGTCTTGGGACCTGGGGCTTGAAGAACTTGAAGCCATGATTGACCTCGAACAGTAAGTGTTGATGAAACCACTCAACAGTTCGGTTACCCCCACGATTGATAAATGGACGTCTTGCGAGGGTGCGTACATCCCAACGCGGTAGTGTTAACACATCCATTATCCTCTCGTAATACTGGACACCTTTTTCCCATTTCACAATACATACCTTAAGGTCTGAATCATAGAGCCAGGAGACAATATCACCATGTACCTTAGAAACATTCTTGAAGGTAGTCATCTGATTTGCCTCAATCCAAGCAGCAGCGGTATCCTTTCTTTCTTTATCTACATACCGAAAAGCACTAATGATCTTCCCCACTTTCTGGCGTTTGAACCATCTTTCAATGTCATCATCAGTCACTTCTTTGAGTGAAGGAACAGTCCGTTGCACAATCTTCTCCAGTTCACTCTCAGTCTCCTTAATTACGTCTTCATGAAATACCGGAGCACCTTGATCAACATTTACGTGTTGATACAAGTCCGGGTACTCATCAGCTGTAACATCCTCCATCTCAATCTCCTCGTTCTCATAAATAAAATCTGTATTCATAAATAATGGATCAACTTCCTCATTGATCACTTCGACATCGGGCTCAGTCTCTAATACAGTCAGCTGATCGTCATTTAGCCCAAGTAGAATCGAGATCTGCTCCCTTGTCAAAGATCTAATCACAAACTCCCCGATCTGTATCTCATCTCTGTTCACCACACTTCTAACCATCCCCCATTCATCAATAAATAACACCGTGTTAGCCTCAATCATTTCTATTGGCTTGGCAGCTGTTGGATCTTGAAATGAAATTATCTGCTTGTTCGAATCATCAGCGCCACTAACACCAGCACCAGAGGATGAACCATGCGATTGTTTAGGCTCACCTCCTGCATCATACTCGTCAGGGTCATCATCGTCATTTTTGAGTTTCTTGAGGGCATCATCTTTACAAGTCAATTGTAAAATCAACTCATCTTGTTCCTTTAATTTCACCCCCTGAGACTCAACAATCGTACGTAACGCCTTGGTCTCCTTTTGATAGAAAGAAATATAACTCATCATCTTTCGTTGATTCTCCATGAGTCGTTCTTGAGTTTGTCTGTCAGCTGCCATTTGATTTTCATATAAATGTAGCAGATTAAGCAGCATTTCCGTTTGTCGACCTGGTGGCAAGTTGTGTACAGATGGATGAACAGGTTGAACAGGTCCTTGAGGCCGAGTGATTCTCATAAATGAGACATCACTAGGCGGAGGTGGAGGAAGAGTAGTTGTTGGCAGAGGAGGAGGTCTCATTGAAGTGGTTGAAGAAACAGTCGACAGCACAGCAGGAGGCCTCGGTATCTCGGTCAACGCCATTTGAGGAATTAAACCGAGCCTCTCATGTGACACCATCGTCGTGGTCAAAGTAAGCATCGGAGTGCTAGTAGTTATCGGCACTGCCGAGCTTTGAGTAGTTGTTTGACGTGGTGGTGGTGTTCCAATAATCACTTCAGCCCCAGCCGACACACGGGGCTTCTTAGGTGGCTCACCAGTAGCTACAGCCTTACCATTTCGTTTTCTTTCTTGCTGAGCTTTCATGGTGGCAGCTAGAGCAGCATCGACTGCATCTTGTTGTTCTTTCAGAGCTCACTCACCAGCTCCATCATCACCATCACCATTGTTACCATCATCATCTCCACCATCATTGTTCCCACCTTCTCCTCCTTCAAGCTCGGAATCCGAATCATCATGGATCCAGCGCTCATTAGGAGGACATACATAATCCGGATTGATTATATGACCAATCATCCGTTTGTCCTATGGCTTATCCTTTCGATAAATCAACATCCGATGCACCGTTTCAGCTTTCATATGTTCCATATCAAGAACATCGTTCACCAATGATCGATCAATCACCAAATTTGGTATCAGATCCTGAATAATTAGTTGTAGAAAGCGAGGATACATTAAGAACTTCTTTGATGGTAGAGTTTGCTGAACTTGCTCTTTCAGATGATCAAAGATAAGTTCTGAATAGTTGAAGGGCTTGTTCAGGATTAGTGCAACAAAAGCTGATTGCAAACTTAATCTGCATTCATAAAAACCACCGCGACGTCCACTCATACAGTGAAGCAAGACATGCAGTAGATACTTGTATGGTAGACACAACCCATTCTTGTTCAACGTTGATCGACGAATATCACCCCCATAATTTAATCGTGTAAATAAACCCCTTACCAACGTCCTGTCAAATTCACTCGGGTAATCATCAATATCGTCAAATTGAAGTACTCGACGAATAACCTCAACATCAATCGTGATAGGAAGCTGATTAATTGTAGCTTGAACCCAATTATTTTCTTCAACATATACCGCCGTGTTCCAAAACTGCCTGATTATACTAAGATACACCTTAGGTTTAGCAGTGATTGCATAATGTATCTTCGAACGGCGTAAGAAAGTCAACATAGCTCCGAACGTCCTTAAATCAGTCACGTCGTGATCAACATAAGCACAGATGTTGTGCTTCTTATCAAATGGTAATAAAACCATTTCAGCTTGTTGGTCCGGTTGTTGTGGTTGTTCTTGACGAGGTTGTTCCTGTGGTTGTTCTTGTTCAGCCATGATTTACTATATAAAAAAAACCGAATATGAGAATAGATATCACCATATATATTAAAAAGATATATGTATTTAATCTAGTTAAGCGTATTAGACGATTTAAATCCGTTAATTAAATTAAATGAACATAATTTTTTTTAAATGTCATTTGTTAAGAATCAAACTGATTCGTTATACAAAGATAACGAATCAGGCGATTCGCTATCAAGTAAATATCTTAACGAACTGAACTTAGCGAATCACTAATTAATTTTAACGAACTAAACTCTAGTTCGTCATATATTAAACGAATCACACTCTGATTCGTGTGACATCTTCTCCGCTAAGCTAGTTCGTGTAAAATCTTAACGAATTGGACACGAAACAGTTCCAATTCGCTAAGACTAACGAATGGTCAAAATTAAGACTTTTTCTTTAACAGTCAATACATGACCATTGTTGACGAAAAATGATATCGTCAAGAACAGTTATACCTTAGAAACTCAAATTGATCTTTGAAATGTTCAAACTTAAAGATCGAAAATATCAGAGAGAATTTGAATAGTTTCTTAAAGATGAAGAAAGAAGACGAACAGTGGAATACTATTCGTTATCTTGTCTTATATAGCAGTGCACGAAACCCTAGGCACAACTTGCACGAATCAGACGATTCGTTTAACTTAAAATTAGCGAATTAGCCCATTCGCTAACTCAATTCGTTACCTTATGTTAGCGAATCACAATGTGATTCGTTAAATTAAAGATTGTGAATCAAAACATGATTCGTGTCATGATTCGTTAAATATGCATAACGAAGGGATGATTCGTTACAGAGTGCGGAAGCGAATTAGGTTAGCGAACCAGAAGCTAGTTCGCTAAAGAATCATCTATTTCGTTAACCATACATAACGAATTGAATTTTAGCGAATTAAACTCTTTTATTTAATTTTAAAGTAAATAATTAAATGAATAAATTAAAGAATTAAATTAAATAAATAAATTAAATTATCGAGAAACCCTTATATCCTGACAACCTAATACGTTAAAAATTGTTTCAGATTTCTGAAACTTAATTTAAAAATTTATTTAAGTATATTGTATAAAGAAGACGAAAATATTTTTGGAATTTTGTAAAAATTTAAAAAAAAATAAAGAATGTATTTACAGAAGAATATCCGAGCAATTAAAAAAATAGACAATCTTTTTGTATTTTTCAATGATTTTATCAAAAGCAGTACATATTTTTGTAATTTTGTTGAGTTTAAGCAGAGAATCATATTGACCAAATTGCCCTTCCATCACAGTTTTATATTTCAGCGATATTATGACTGGCGATAAGTCGGTCATTGGTATTGTTGTCCACATAAATCTAATAACACACATTCAAGTATTTTTGTGATATGATTAAATAGTTCAATTAAAGCACAGAATATCAAAAATTATCAGCCTCTAACCTCGGTTTAAGCTTAATTTGATTTTTTCCAAATCACCCCAACTTGATATAAGCCATTATATTGTTGATCAAAATTTTGATACCAATTGTAGAAATTTTGAGCAATGCATCAAGTTTCCTTTACTGTGAGTGAGTATGCACGAGTCCATCTGTCGGCTTACATACATTTTATCCCCTGGGGTCCGTTTCTTAATGGTATTAAGACGCACGCAAGGGAGGAACAATTGTATGACTAACAGCGGATTTTGATCAAGTCGGTAATTTAAATTGTACGAAGTACAGCGGTGATCAAGTTTAATGACTTTGGGTTTGCTCTAGAAAGCGAGTGAAATATTCATGCATATGAATACCCAGATGGTTAAGCCGCATAAAGACTCACAATGTCCAGAATCCTAACGCTTGTTATTTGCTTTATTTGATTTTTGGGTGATCAACAAATATAAGGCTTGAGTATGACTGGTTATTACATTTCTGCCATCCTCACCAAGACTTTTGTTAGAGACTAACACCTCTTTCAATTTGGCATTTCTTTATGTTTATATCACATACTTTACTCTACTTGGTTGTTTTAAGACCTACCAATGCACCAATGCAATTAAGCACGCAGTCTTTTAAGCTTACTTTGTACTGAATTTGGGGTCAAGATAATCAATGTACTATCATGTTCCCTTTTTGCTTCAAAAACTCAAAATTTTTAGGAGCTTAAAAATAACGAAAAGATAAATTTAATCGCCCCGTTAACTTAAGATAATAAATAAATGGCTAACCAACAATTCACGAGTGAATCATAGGACCAAGACATGCAAGCATGCTTCATAAACTTAAATAACCGACGTAATTTTCAGCGAGAAAATAATCTAAAAACGTCTGCAAAAATCTTTTTGGTTTTACTCTGTACAAACTTTAAAACACAATATTTTTGTCTTTTTCAAATTTCTTACAAACGAAATAAACTTCACAATCTTTTTGGATTTTCAGATTCGGATTTTTCTGTATAAAAACATAAATCACATTCTTTTTGGTTTTTCAAAATTTTAAAATGTTTTTGGTTTTTCTAATTTTTAAGGGAAAAACATTAAAGAACAGATATCACAATATTTTTGAATTTTTCTTTAATTTTTTTTAATATTTTTGGATTTTATCTATACAAACTAAAACACATTCTTTTTGTATTTTCTAGATTTCTCCTCCTAAAACCTAAAAACATAAAAAATAAGACTAAATCTATAAAGCAATTAAAAGATAATTATCCTAATTTTAGGATCTCAGCAAGGGTCTTCAATCCATTTAAACCAAGCAAAAAAGTAAAACGTGTTTTATCAAACGCTTTGGTAAATAGATCGGCTTTTTGAAAATCTGTGTGCACTTTCTCAAGATCAATTAATTTCTTTTCATAGCAATCCCGTATAAAATGATATCGAATCTCGATATGTTTCGTTTTAGAATGTTGTACGGGATTCTTGGTGATACTTATAGCAGCAGAATTATCAATCAAGATGGGAGTAGTAAGAAACTTCAAACCGTAGTCGCGAAGATGTTGTTGTATCCACAGAACCTGGGAACAGCAACTCGAAGCTGCAACATATTCAGCTTCGGCGGTTGAAGTAGAGACCGTTGTCTGCTTCTTACACTGCCAGGAAACAAGCCGGTTTCCTAAGAATTGACATCCTGCAGTCGTTGATTTAAAGTTGATCTTGCATCCTCCATAATCTGAGTCTGAGTAGGCGGTAAAATCGAAAGTATTATCTTTGGGGTACCATAACCCGATGTCAGGATTTCTCCGTAGATATTGCAAAATACGCTTGACCGCTGCCAGGTGAGTCACTCGGGGACTAGCTTGGTACCTAGCACACACACAAACATCAAACATTATGTCGGGTCGAGAAGCAGTTAAATACATTAGAGAACCAATCATAGCACGATAAAGGGTCGGATCAACGGTATCCTCCAATTCATCCGGCGATAAATTGTGACCCACTAGAAGAGGAGTTGAAGGGATTTTTCCGGCAGTTATCTTGAATCGGCTCAAGACGTCGTTCACATATTTAGTCTGATGAATGAAGATTTCCTTATCAGACTGATGAACCTGCAGCCCTAAAAAGAAATTCATCTCTCCCATCGAGCTCATTTCGAACTTTGTTTGCATGGACTTCTCGAACTCCTTACATAAAGTGTCATTTGTAGACCCAAAAATAATATCATCAACGTAAATCTGGACTAGAAGAAGATCATCACCAACAGTTTTATGAAATAAAGTGCAGTCAACATTTCCTCGTTTGAATCCATTATCAGTCAGATGGTCGGCGAGTGTGCCATACCAAGCTCTCGGGGCTTGATGTAGAACATACAGGGCCTTGTTTAAACGGTAAACACGGTCTGGAAAATCAAGATCTTCAAAACCAGGTGGTTGTTGAACAAACACTTTCTCATGTAGTTCACCATTGAGAAAAGCACTTTTAACATCCATTTGATAGACCTTGATATTTTTATAAGCAGCATAAGCCAGGAAGATTCGAATCGACTCTAATCTTGCAACTGGAGCATATACCTCAGTATAATCAATACCCTCTTGCTGATGAAAACCTTGCACCACTAGACGTGCTTTGTTTCTGACAATCACCCCTCGATCGTCCTTCTTACATTTAAATACCCACTTAGTCGGAATAGCTTTCTTGACTCTAGCAGGCTTGTCTATTAAATCCCAAACACCCAATCGTGCAAAGTGCTGTAGTTCCTCTTGCATAGCTTCTACCCAAGAAGGATCATCAAGTGCCTTACAAGCTGTCGTTGGCTCAACTTGAGATAGAAAGCAATTGAATTTAGCAATATTCACAATTCCCGAAGAGTGTAAATTAGTGTAAGCACACAATACGTTATTGTCGCTTGACGAAGCAACTTGATGACGTGTACGAACGCCCACATCAAGTTCTCCAATGATATTGTCCTGTGGATGATATCCATGAATCCGAAGAGTAGGATTTTCAGGCACAACAACATTATCAAATAAATTAGTGTAATGTTCACCTAATTCGGGAGATGAAGCATTATCACTATCAATATCAATAACTTGAATCTCAGCTTGATCATCATCGGAAGAAGTAGAAGCACTGTCAATAACAACTGGAGGAACAACTTGAGATTCTTCAGTTGTAGCATCTGGTTGAACTTCAACTGCATTAGACCTTGAAGAGCTTGGAATGTTCAAATGTTCTTCAAAATATGCTCTAGCTAGATCTTCATCGATGTGTTCAGCTGAAGGAGTAAAAGAATTAAATAAACTATCGTAGTCAAACATCCAGTCTGGACCTTTCCCTTGAGGAGGAGTTGTGTACTTTTGACAGTCCACATGGTACCATTCTTCAACACAACCAGATGTAAAATAAAATTCTCTTTTCTTTGGAGACGCATATCCCAAGAAATATCCTTCGATAGCCTTTTCATCAAATTTACCCAATTCCTTCTTCAACATTGTACACGGACACCCAAATGATTCCAGGTACTTTAAATTAGGTTTTCTGTTATTTAATATTTCGTAGCTTGTCTTCTTGAGTCGTTTCACTGTTAGAACTCTACTAAGCGTATAGCAAGTTGTGTTCACTGCTTCATTCCAAAATTGAATAGGAAGCTTTGAATCAGCAAGCATTGTACGTGCAGCTTCAATCAGAGTTCTATTTTTCCTTTCAGCAACACCGTTTTGTTGTGGTACATAAGGTGCACTATATTCTCGGTGAATTCCCTTTTGAATACAAAAGAAATCCAAAATAGTGTTTTTGAATTCAGTACCATTATCACTACGGATTCTCCTCACCTTTTGTTTATACAGTGATTCGATCTTAGTAATAAGGTTTTGTACCAAAACCGGTGTTTGATCCTTCGAACTCATAAATAAGACCCATGAATATCTTGAATAATCATCTGTCACGACAAGACAATACCAGTCTCCAGAAATACTCGCACGATTCACTGGACCAAACAAATCCATATGAAGTCGTTCAAGAGGAGTATTAATGGAATTCAATAACTTAGAAGGATGTGTCTTCTTCTTCTGCTTGCCCTTTTTGCATGCAACACAGTGATCAGATAACTTAAAGTTCTTTAACAAAACACCCTCAACTAAATTATTTGCCATTAAATAATTCATCTTTCTAACATGAATGTGACCCATTCTTCGATGCCAAAGAATTGAATCGTTCTCGGTTGCTTTCGAGACAAAACATGTTTCAATCGATGTTGATATCTTAGAACTCATGTTTAAGACATAAATATCATTTGATCGTGGTGATCGCATGACAACCATGTCCTCGGGAATAATAAAACCCGGTTTCAAGATAAGACACTCTTTGTCAGTAAATATTGTAGTGTACTTTTTATCACAAATCTGCGATACACTCAATAAGTTATGATCAACCTTGTCACAATAATTTACTTTTTCAAATGTAATATGACCATTTGAAACATCACCCTCTTGTGTGATCATGCCCCCAGAATTCCCAGCAAACGCTACATAACCCCCTTGAATATTTCTTACATTGGTCAATAGGTCGAGATTTCCGGTGATATGACGAGAACATCCGCTATCCATGATCCAGTTTTCACCAGAAATGGTCTTGGATGGACCCTACACATAAACAAAAGTGATTAGTTCAAAAAGGCAGCCCAGGCCTCAGTCTTGGGCACCTTTTGGTTTTCTCTTTGATCATTAACTTTAACAGTTTTCAATTGTTGTTCAGCCACTTGTGAATAAGTTACAGTCTTCCTAGACTTTCGTCTTAAATAAGCTGCCTGAACAATATTTGAATTCCTGTTTTGACATATAGGTTCAGTTGGAATGAATTTTGGTTTCACTTGACCGTGTGTCTCATTGATATAAAACATCTTCCGAGGATTCATATCAGAGAATAAAATATGAGTATCATCAGCATACGACACAGGTCGTTTCAGAATCTCCTTGACCACTGGAATTGGCTTAGATTTGTCCTTGATAAAAGGATGAAGATTCTGAAAGTTTTGCTGATTACAATTTCTCACAACATGACCTTGTTGACCAAATAAAAAACAAGTTCGCATGTCCACATGATGATGTTTAGAAGAAATTGGAATAGATGGTTGATGATGACTCACATTTTTAGTCATGCACTTAGCAAACTCATCAGATAATTCAGATTTCTTCTTTAAATAAAAATCTAAATTAGAACTGTTTGAAAAACTTTTTAGTGTATCTGTTCCAGTTGACTTAATAAAGTTAATCTTCTTAGCTTGTTTTAAAAATTGTTTTGCCTTAGTCAATGGATCAGATTGAACTGATGTTTTCGCTTGAGCATACACACGTTCAAGTTCTTGAATTTTTGAAGTTTCATTGACAAAAACACTCTCAATAAGTTCAGGTTTGATAATACTTATTGGAATATCTTTTTCAGTGAACATTGTATCCATTCCCTTTAACTTAAAAACTCTAGCAGCAAATGGCTTAGAACTAGAAGGATTAATGAAACGCATTAAATCCTCATCAGAAATTTTTGGTTTAACTGACTTCTTTGCCTTCAGAGAGTTTACTTTCTTTGAATTTTCCTTTTTCTCTTGAGGTTTGTGTGAACCATACACTGCTTCCTCAAATTCGTGAGGTTCGCATAGAATATGATTAGAACTGGGAATGTTCTTATTCTTGTGTATAATCTCTGGTTCAAACACATCCTCGATAATGACCTCGTCATTGTGTTCAACAAACACTTTTTTGCTTTGGATATGAATTTTTAAGAGCAACTTGAGTTTTGACAATTTCAGGTTTAACCATTTTAGGTTTTTTAGAAATCATAGATTCCTTTTGAATCAAATCCTCTTCTTTTCTTGCAAAAGGATTAATTTTATAATCATTGTGAAATGGTGGTGGAATTTCAACAAAACCAATATCTTTCTTAGAATCTTTTTGTTTTCCAGAAACTTCAATAATTTCATTCAATAAAAATGAAGAATTTCGAAATTTACCCAATTTGTTCTTCAATTCAAGAACCTCATTCTCAAGCTCAGTTATCTTAGAACGATGTTTCAAGATTTCCTGAAACTTTTGATCATTAATGGTCATTTTCACAGATAACTCGGCTTTGAGATCATGATTACTTGTCGACAATGCTTCAATCTTTTCTCGAGATTTCATTTGAGACTCAAGTGATTGTCGATAAGTGTCCTTAAGAGAAGCAATCTCTCTTATAAAATTATCATTTTGATTTTTCAAAGCTTCTAACTTAGAGTTGTTAGATTCACAGTCAACACATGATGCTTTACCAAATGAAGTAGAAGAAATAGAATTACTAACCTCATTGATCTTAGCCATGCAAGCAAACATTGATTCAGAAGGCTTATCGCAAGAGTCGTTAGAATCAGATCCAGAATCAATATCTGAAGACATCACATTACCAGTAGCATCTTGACAATCTTCATGTAACCCAAACATAGCTAAATTTGCTTGAACATCATTGCATAGTAGCCGTTGTGACCAATCAGTTCCGTCTGCTAACATTGCTTGTGTTGTTAAAGAAGATGGTTTCTTTTCGGCATCACTTCCTCGTGGTGAAGAAGCATTTTGACTTTGACCACGAGGTCCAGTGTATTCTTTTCTTGGTTTATCACATTCCTTCGCGAAATGCCCGAATTCTTGACAATTATAACACTTCACCTTTAATTTGTCAAAACCCAACTTCTTGTTTAACGCTGGAAGATCTTTTCCAGTTCTCTGCATGAATCTTTTAACTTTACGAACGATCATGGCCATATTCCATTTCAAATCCATGATCTCTAGATCATCCGGATCTATCTGATCATAATCCTCATCAGTTAACTCACTTGTGGCAATTTTACTACTCACCAAGTTTTCATATGAAGACATAAATGCCGTCAGAAAAGCAAAATTTTGCTCAGCTTCTTTCAGATTTACACTAGGTGGTGTAGCAAATGGATTGGTACTAGTAGAACTTCCAGAACCACCTGAATTACCAGCAGAGTAGAAACAAACTTTTGGATCATTAAATATAGCAGATTCTTTTTCACTCGCGGCATGAGTAAGAAAAGCAGTGATTGGTGAGATTGTTGAACTGAGAGGCATACTTCCACCATAGAAAGCCGGATCTTGATTTTCTTTGGAAGATTTTTGACACTTAAGATCATATTCTCTAGCTTCAATCTTTTGTAGAAATTCAAGTGCTGTCAAATCTTCATTCAGAAAATAATCATTCTCTTTCAAAACCATGAGAAATGTTGAGTAGGAACTTGGAAGTACACTCTTGATAGTGTCAATTTTATCTCTTTCAGAAATTTCCATTTTCATCTTGTCCATTTCAGCAATTAAATGACTAAATCTTGTAGTCATCTCTTCAACTGTTTCTCCTTTCAATAAATTAAAGTTTCGAAATTGAAACTTGAGCATCACTTTCTTACTCTCAGCTGTGTTTCCCATGCTTCTCATACGCAGATGTTGAAACAAAGATGCACATCTCTTGATACTTCCAACTTGATGAAAGATATTCTCTGGTAAAGCCATAGTCAAAGTAGAATATGCTTTTATCTCGATTTCTAAAGCTTTCTTCTCTTCTTGTGAGTATTGAGAGACAGCTTTAGGAGTCTACCCAATAGTATCATCACCAATCATTGGTGCAACATAAACCTCATCAAGACAATATGAGCAGTCAGGATGAACAAATCCCAAATGTGCACGAAACCGAGGTTCCCATTTGGCAAAGTCACTGAACTTCATCAATCTTGGACATTTAGAATGTGAAACTGTCTCGGTATCAAGTTGCAACATTTGTTGCATCAACATATTTTGAGACGCCAATGCATACATACCAGCCATCTTTGAAAACGAATCGAATAATGAAATATCTTAACGAATCAGTGAACAGTAATAGCGAACTGTGAACAGTTGTAGCGAACTGTGAACAGTTGTAACGGACTGTGAATAGTGTAGCGAATTGAGTCTTAACGAATCAAGTCGTAACGAATGAGGTGATTGTGTTAGCGAATCAAAAGTCAACCTAGCGAGTCAACTTAACGAATCACAAATAAAGTTAACGAATCACTCAAATGGCGAAACAAATAACGAATGTGATGAAGGTTTAACGAATCACAAGTCAACTTAACGAATTGACCAAACGAATTGACCAAGTTTACTTAACGAATCGATCAAACGAATTGACCAAGTCAACTTAACGAATTGATCAAACGAATTGACCAAGTCAACTTAACGAATTAAATAATAACAAATCACCAAAATAAACTTAGCGAATCACTAAAGACAAATTTGCGAATCAGCTACAGTGTATTAGCGAATCACACTATAACGAATCAGGTTGTTACAACCGTTTGTAACAAACTTGATTCCTTTCTGCCACGTGGCAAAAAGTTGTTATGACACAAATTCCAAGACAAACACGTGTCAAACGAATCAGTTATCTAGTTAACGAACTAGATATCACGAATTGATTAACTCACACGAATCAGTTAGCGAACTGATTAGCGAATGGCAAGAACTGATAGCGAATCAAGTTAAAAACATAACGAATCGCCTGGAATTTTATAGCGAATCGCATGCATCTTCATATCTTCAAACATTCAACTTGTTTTTCCAGATTTATGAAGATCAAACCCAGAAACTTAGTAATGCCAGATCCGTAATACACCCTCAATTGTCAACCAAATCTAACAAATAATATACCAAAATCTTCGTAATCACAACGCGAATTCAGCTCAACACATCTCGTAATCAATTACCACAATACACTAACCAATTTCAACCAAAACCAATCCTCTGTTTACGGACTCAAACCGAAAACACAATAAACATCACAAATCCAATCCACAATCCAATTCCACTAAATTGAACATTAATAATACCTTAACCAAAACAGATTCACTCTAATCCATCTAGATTCAATCCAAATCAACTCAAATTGATTCAAACTCAATCCAAACAGAAAATAAACACAAGAACTATAACAATAACAATCAAACCAAGCGAATTGAGCCCCGAAAGCTCTGATACCACTTGTTTGATCCCGTTTTAAACTCGTTCTAATCAATATCTAATGACTCAGATCTAATCCAGATCTAAATGTTAATATTAATTATACGGATCTAACTCTCGAATACCTTAGTTCGATTGCTATTCGTATGTAGTATATATATTATCAATAAGTTTAACGTGAAGCTTGAGAGAGAGAGAGAGAAAATACTTTAGATCTTTCTGAATAATATTAATTCTCTCAAAACTTCCACATTTTACAAGTGAACAGTGGTTCACTATATATAGAAGGCGACCTGGTTCGCTAACATCCCCTAGCGAACCAGCATCCCCTTCGTTAACTAAGTTAACTTAACGAACCTCCCCCTGATTCGTTAACACCCCCTAACGAATCAGGAGGGAATACATTATAATGTCTTAGTTCGCTAACATTCCTAGTGAACTAGACTTAATCTTAACGAACTAGTCTTAGTTCACTAACATTCCTAGCGAACTAGACTTATACATAACGAATTAGTCTAAAATAAACATTAAATATTACATTTAAATATCAAATAAACATTAATGATAAATACAAAGACTCTAGACGCAAAACCGTGCACTAACACTAATTAACTCGTGGGATCCGGTGCTAGAATTGTTTAGAAAAGGGTTGTCAAGGTAGAAAGCAAAGAGTCTGTCTATTGAGGGACATATAACGATTCTGAAATCGGTCCCTAATTCTCTACCCACGTATTATTTCTCACTTTTTAAGGCTATGCCCGGGGTAATCGAAAAGTTAGATCGTCTATGAATGATATTTTTTTAAGGAGGGTCGGAGGGGAAAGAAAAACTGAATTGGGTAGCTTGGGAGAAGGTGTCGGCTCCGGTGGAATATGGCGGACTCGGGTTTGGTGTTTTTGAGGGATATAAATGTTTCACTGTTAACCAAGCGGTGGTGGCGGTTTAAGAATGAGAAGGGAAAACTATGGTGGAACGTAATATGGTCTTTTCATCATTCTGCTAAACCTTTGTGTTATATCCCAACTAAGTTGTCATGTGCTGGCCCGTGGCGACAAATTGGTAAAATCTCTCCGGATTTAAACTCGGATGGCTTTGTGTTGAACAAGCTTTTCAGAACAAATGTTAAAAATGGGGAAACCAATTGGTTTTGGTTGGATATGTGGGTGAACGACTACCCGTTGTGTAACCGGTTCCCTAATCTGTTTTCAATTGAAAAGTCGAAATGGTGTGTGGTAGCTGATCGTCTATACATGATTGATGGGGTAATATGCAGAAGATGGGATTGGCAAAGAGACCCTACAAGCCTGCCATATTTTGAGGAATTTAGAGGTTTATTATCTATTTGTAAACATGTGATAATTAGACCTGGAAAGGACAAGAGCATCTGGTGTGGTGATCATTCAGGGGAGTTTTCTGTTAGAAGTTTGAAAGGTTTACTGTTGGAGATGTCGTTATCCAGGCCTGACAACGTTTTTGAATGGAACAATTGGCTCCCGAAGAAAGTGGGTTTCGTGGCATGGAGAGTCGTCCTTAACAGATTGCCAACCATGGAAGCTTTGGCTAAGAGAAACATTTTAGTAAGTTCACTTGATTGTTCGATTTGTGGGAAGAGGATGGAGACGGTGGACCATGTTTTTATTTCATGTGACTTTTCGCAAGCTGTGTGGTGTTTAATCTCTCAATGATGTAAGGCTCCTTCGATTTATGCATTTAGTGTCCGAGATTTGGTGGAGTTGCATAGGTACGCGTCGTTTCCTACCGGTAAAGCTAGAGCTTTTCACGTTGTGTGTTTAGTTACTATATGGTGTATTTGGAAAAAGAGAAACGACGTGCTAAAAAAAAGGTGGCCTGGTTCACCCACGTAGCTTGATTGAAGAGGTTAAAGCTCTAGGCCTTCTTTGGATCAGGAATAGATCCAAAAGAAGAGGCTTGCTTTGGGAGGATTGAAGTAGATTTTAATTGTAATTGTGTATTGTTGTTTTTGTTTGAAGTGGGTGGTGAGGCATATGAGTTTTATGTATGTATATGTTTTTTTGGTGGATGTATTAGGTGGTTTAGCTCCTTGCCAATTTGTTAATATGAGTTTTTGTTGGTCGTTCAAAACAAAAATTTAATGTAATTTTTACTTCTAGATTTATTAAATCCTATTTCATAGTACTTTTAAATGGTACCGTTAGATTTCTATTATTAAAGAATTATTGCATTTTAAAATAAATACCTACTTTACTCGTGTAATATACCAGTTTCTAACATATCTTTACTATATATAATACATCAAATAAGGGTAAATTAAGATACCTTTTTTAAGGGATTTACAATTTGTAAGGCATAAATTACAAGTGTAATAAAGGACAAAATGGTCTTTTAAACACAATCAACACACAACACACGTTCATTTGAATTCAACAAATATATTACAAGTTTGGTACCTTAATTTTAATCAAATTTGTTAATTTAAGAAAATAATTACAACTTTCATCCCTCATGGTTAACCAATTTTTACTCTAACTTTATTCCTTTTGGTTTTCTTGTTATATCTTTTACAAAAATATGATTAAAACTAAATCTTAACATACCCATTTAACGAGCTTATTTTTATTGATGTGTCAATATAATTTTTTTTAAAACAGATAATCGGTTTAAATTGTACAAGTCATTAATGCATGGATATATGCATGAATGTACAAGTTAGTTTTACAAGTAAAATTAATTACAAGTATAGTACCTCAACTTACACAAAATTTATTATTTTAAGGGTTAGTTACAACTTTGCCCCCTCATGTTTATATAAATATTATTATCTTTTGATATGTTTTACAAAAATATGATTATAAGTACTCAAATCATATAAATATCAAAATAATCAAGGCTAACTCGAGTTTAAGATTTTATCTTTAATTTCAAGCAGAGCTGAGTCGGCTCGGTATGATGTTCGACTCGAGCTAGGCTTGGCTCGCCAACAACCTTTTAAGTGTTGTTTTCCGCTACATCGTGCGGGCATCTGACTAATTATTTATATATATTAAAGAGATTATAATTAATTCATCTAAGCACGTAAATATAATGGCCAAACTATTGGACTTTTGATCTTTAAGATCAAAAGAAACTTTTAAACAAGTTTTGTTACGGTCTATGAGGTGCGGATTGCATCCTCGTCCAAACTAATCTGATTTTCGACTTTGACGAATTTATTTAAACACGTCCTGCGGAACGCTGGTGTTACGGGGTAGATCCTGACTACTCTTTTGCACTTGGTAATATTGGAACAACTCTCCCGAACCTTGATATAGGCGGTTTTACTGATAAGGAGACCGCCCCCAAGAAACCTCAACAAACCTTGGCGAGTGCTCTTTATGGTAAACACGTACATGATTTGGAGGAGCGATTCGATATGACCCCGAGACAAATGACAGTTTTAGCTTGTCTCAAGGGGGCTCATGCCCAGGATTTTTTGACTGTTGTGCCCATTGAAGGTCTTGGGCAACGGATGTTGGCAGTTGAATACAAAGCCATCCTTAAATAACGGCTTATGATTCCCCTTTTCCCTCCAGATGAATTATGCCCCATTTGTAAAAAAGCTTGTTTGGATAGATTCGGTGAGCATGCCCTCCACTGTAAGGAATTTCCGGGATTCAAGTATCGTCATGACTGGGTTAAAGATGTGTTATGGGATGTGCTTAGACGTGCCGGGATCTCAGCCAAGAAAGAGGCACCTGTTAACTTTTTGACTAATCCGCGTGAGGGAAGATCTACCCTGCGTCCTGCGGATGTTCTTGTGTTTGGCTGGGCAGGGGGTAAGCATGCGTGTGTTGACCTCACTGGGGTGTCCCCGTTGGTGGGGCTGAGAGGCAGTGGCTTCGTACTGGGACAGGCGGTTTTGAGAGCGGAGTCTAGGAAGGTTGCTAAGCATGAGACATCGTGTTTGGAGAATCAGCACGTGTTCATTCCATTTGCCTTTGACACTTTTGGATCCCTAGCTCCCGAGGCGGTTCGCTTCTTGGAGCGGGTGCAGAAGGTGGTCCACAGTGACTCGCAGAGCCCGAGGAACCAAGGATTTATATTTAATAGAATAGGCTTTGCGATTCAAAAGGGGATAGCGGCGCAACTTGTTGCTCGCTTACCCATTATCCAGATATAGTTCGGTTTGTGTTATATATAAAAGGATCAATATTTTCTCTAAAACAAAAATTTAAACACTTTTACATAATTTCCCGGTCAAAACTAACAGAGACATCTTTATCACTAGCCGATACTCGAATACATTTTATGAAGCAATGTGTTTTGTTTTAGTAAAAAGAGATTGTGGCTCGTTGCATAGTCTTTGATCTATTTTAAGGTTTGAAAACACACAAAACTTTTGATTTCAAATGAGTCAATCATTGGTTCGTCAAATTTGAGATAATAACCTCTTCATAAAAAATAAGAGTGAAGTAGAAACTTCATGCACGTGAGAGGGGCCCGGCGGCGGAATAGTCGTTGAATCTAGTAATTATTGAGACCGAAGCTTGTAGTACAAATCACAACAACCTCGACCGAAGCTTGTAGTACAAATCTACGTCACCGATTACGTAAGCCGGCCTTTATTTGTAGAATCCCAACATAATTAAACCATTTTCAACGTCATCGCTTATGTCACGTCACTTGCTATCTATAATTATTCTTCACATAATTAATATCACTTTAATTATCTTAATTAATATATGATACTTTTTTAAGTGGTACGTGATGGTCATTTTAAACTTGGGACGAATCTAGAAAAAAAAAAATTAAGGGTATCTGAAATTGTTTGTATCCCAAGCATCACCTCAAACCACTTGGTCCATGTTTACCTAGGAAGATTTGAACTCGAAACAATTTGAATACCATTCAAGTACCTTACCATTAGATCATGATGGTTTATTTAATAGAATATAACTTTTTGCTTTGTTTTTTTTTTTGGATAAATTGTACTTTAAAACTAACATATAACTATATAAGGATTTATTTTTCTAACATTTGGATAGGATTTACCTTAATTACTTTTTATCATAATTATGTTCTATTATAATAAGTTTTTTCATTATACTTATTGCACTCAAAACTCAAAAACAGTAATCATTAATAAAATATACTTCATGTTTTTAAAACTGATGTTTTAGATATTTTAATCAAAATAATGATACGAGTCGACTGATGTAAAACTTATCTTGAAACGGTGATCCAAATGACGAAACAATGTTTATCAATATGATGGATATGGCTTACAATTTAGGAGTACAGTTAGATTTATTCTATTTCTATAAGTAATATAATATTATATTATCCATACGATATCAAGACATTTAATCCACTATGTACAAAAAAAGAAATGTAATCAATAACGATATCTAATTTGTAACGGTTAGTATAAGTACGCGCAAAATATTGATTTGTGTTTATTATTAAAAAATGATATCGGCGGTCAATAATATGATGAAAGAGGTATGCATCAGTCAATCTTAGTTTCTGATTTTAGCTAGATCCAACAAAGCTTTCAAATTTGTTTTCATGTCAGCTAAAATGATTAGGGGCTGGGTGGGGCATGATGGGACTCCCACTACACTTTGTATAGCGTGGAACAATGCCGTCGCGTGACGGTGAAAAAGTGTGGTGGTGATCACATGCGATGGAAGTTGACTAATTAGCACATCATCATTGGGTTCTTGAAGTGGCACATCATCATTGGGTGGGGTGAACAAACAATCACACTACCACCACCCTCACCAAATTCCATCACTAGTGATGGATTTAGGTGGGGTGAGGGTGATGTGACACATCATCATTGGGTGGTCAAAGTGATTAAAAAACCATCACAATTAACCACCCCCTCCTCCTTTATGGAACTTGACACAAGATGTGTGTCACTTAACAACCGGAATCAAACCCGTGACCTTAAGTTTGCAAATCCAACTTCTTACCAGCTAAACCAGCTTTTGTAATGTAAATTATGTGGTTCCTCTAATATTTTCTATATATAAATACACATTATTTCGAAACTCGGGTGGTTAATTTATAAGATGGTTCCTCTAATAATTTCAATATATAAATATACTATTATTTCGAAACTCAGGGGGTTCCGGGGAACCACCCATTTACCATATATATAGATCCGCTTTTGTTGGTTCTCAAGGGGCATCATGGTGGTTTAGTGGTACATCCCATAATCAAAATGTTGAGAATTCAAGACCGGTAGTATGTTGGTTGTTTTAGTTTTGTCTTGTTTTTTTCTTCTTTTTTAACAACTGGATAAATATATATTAAAGAAAAAACCGAACAATCAAGACACTAAACCCACAATGTACAATACTAGACTCGAAGAAACACCCAAATAAAACACGTATTCAGGTACAAATCTCAGTTACCCTCGAGAGACCCATCGGAGCGTTGAGAATGCGCTCTACACATTATCCATAGAAACAAGTTAACCTTTATTTGTCACACCACTTTAAATGGATGCTCGTAGATGTTGTTGAAAACCTTTACCTTCCAAAGACACTATGGTCGACAATAAGATAAAACACACACAACTTTTTTTAAGGCTATGTGTAGTGGAAGGCTATAAAATAACGATTTGTGCCATTTGACGCCTAGTCAGCAAATGAAGTATTTTTGTTTTAGGTGTGTAATGGAGTATACTACACACACAAACTCAACTCGGCGACAAAATAAAGTGCCCCTGGTCGCCCCATTTATCGATCGGGGGTGATGTTCCACCCTGAAATCGCCCCTTGTCGCCCCTAATCATTGCCCACTACGCATAGCCTAAGGAGGTAAAGCTCTAATCTCAAAAGTCTTTCAGAATCACACAATTACAACAACATTCGATAATCTTGAAGCAGATTTAATAGATCTTAATTTTCTTTTTTGGAGGGTTTGTTCGTCTTAATCGGATCTAATAAAAAATCAATGACGGTTGAGGCACGGAAGAGCATCTTTAAAGCTAAAACCTACAAACTTCCAACCGCATCAATTTCAAATCTCACTCGACAACCTCATTTTTTCACCTTATCATCCACATCATTACATACATTTACATTAATTTAATATAAATCAAATTATTTTTAACAATTTTTTTTTACATTTCATATAATAAGTAGTAGAGTGTTAATTAAAATTAAATTAATTCACTACAAACATTAATTAACAGAATACATAATATTAAATTAAAAAAAAAATTGGATAATAATAAAACCTATATAAAATTAAAAACATACAATAAATAATAAAACACTTAGTTTCCATATATGCTTACCATATTGTTTGCAATTTTTTTAATGGCGATTTCTTTTAACATTTGTTGTTTATGGGTCTTGAATTCAAGACTTTTCAAACTCTCTTAATCAGTGTTTTAAAACAGGTTTAAACCGGTCGGTTGAACCGGTTAAAACAAATTTCCGAAAACAGACCGGTATTTTGTGCCCGGTATGCCAGAACATCAAACCGACGGTTTTTTTTAAATTACCGGTTTTAAGTCAGATAAATTTTTGATATATGCGGCACGTATTTTTTCAAAATTACCTTTAACCTAACAATTAACATTAAATCGTGAAAACTTTATGACTATTTTTTAAAACTGAGTGCTTTTATATATATATATTTTTTTAATATGATTTAACTTTGGATTATTTTTTATTATGGATAAGTTTACTTTTGGTTATTTTTAAAGTAAAAAATTGCATTTATAGGAAATTATAAAGTAAACTATTCAACCGATTGAACCTCCCGATATAACCCAGTTCAACCGGTTATACCATTTTCTAGCCCAAACCGCTACAAGTAAAAAACCAATTTTTAAAACATTGCTCTTAACTCAAAGTATTTAAAGGCTTTATATTTGCTAATAAACCACCAACACATTAATACCATATTGTTTGCAATTGATACGTAAAAAAATGCATCATTTGATTACAAAATATTAAGTATACAATTATTAGTTCCTATATAATAGTTTGATAGCACACAATTAATTACTTGTCTATTCTTATATATAGGTTATACATCCAAAGTCCAAACCAAATTCTTGTTCTTGATATTAATAATACGCTGTTTAAGTAAACGGTTCAATGAATTTTACATATGTCTGGTCCCACAATACGCTTGTAAGATAGTGACTATCACCGCGTAATCAATTATAAACTTTAATTATCTAAAAACTACAAATGAATCCAAAATTCAAGTTAGTTCACCGTTTGAAGATAGATTGCAAATATTTTGTTGATAAAAATAGTCATTTTTTTGTTTTCTCAAAATACAATACAAAAACATATAGCATAAAAATGCAGTAAAAAATTACAACACAAAAATACATCACAATAATGCAACGTAACCATATGATACATAATTACAATATAGTTTTCGTGTGTGTGTAATTTGGTATTTTTATATAGCTATACTATGCTCAATTTGAAAATTACAAATCTCGATTTTGTGTGTACGTACATTTGGGCCAAATCGCCCGACCTCAATGCTTCGACTACGGATAGACTAATATATTACACTTTTTTTTGTCATTTATGAAATGTAAACACACATCACTTGAAAAATCAAATCGTTATCTAGTATATTGGCATCATTAGTCCAAATATGTTTAATAATATATACGTCTAATTAAATGCTGTAATAATAACATAATAACTAACTATCAAATATTGTCATAATGAAAACATATTGTTTTTCATTAACTAATCAACATCAACTATCAATACAATAAATTACTCACGTTTGTGTTTTTGACTTTAGAATGAGGGATGTACACACGTGACACGCCGCAAAAGAAACTTCTAAAAGAATTCTGAAACACCTGTGCTGTGCCGACATCACCCGATCGTAGTGTGAGTCGACCGTTTTATTGATTAGTAGTGGAGCCGGTTTTAAAATATATATATATAAAAATATAAGGTGCCATTTGATATGCGAGAATGACATATGAAATGGAATGTTTTGTTGCGTGTTGCTCAATAGAATGCAATCACCGATTACACATTAAATCCCTTTCATTCACATTAAATCCCTTTCATTCCCTTCTTTTCAACACCAGCGCTTAACAACCACCACTACCACCACCAACCACACCAACTGACCGCCATCGTCACCGCCACCACTGTCGCCTCCACCACTACCATATCCGGCACCACCTTACCACCAGCACTACCACCGTCATCGTCGCCACCAATATCGTTGTCGTAACCACCACAACCATTGTCATCACTGCTGATTGACCACCGCAATCCTACAATTGCCTTCACCACCTGACCACCAATGCTACCACTATCACCACTTGACCACCGCCACCCCAACACCAACACCACCATCATCACCACAATCACCGCCCATGACGCTTGAACGCCACCACCACCACCACTGCCAGTCTGCCACCATTGCAATTTTTTTTATTTCAATAAAAAAAAATATTTTGAGATAAGAGTATTTTTATTATTTCTATTTTATTCCTTCATTTTTTGTAGATAAAAGCAACATAAAGTAATAATTAATTTAATTCCTATAGGTTAACAAAGCAAGACAAAATAATAGTAATGATCCATTTCATTCCCTTGTCTATTTCATTCCTTCTCCCATTCTATTCCCCATTCATTCAATTACCTCCGACCAAACATATCCTAAGTATTAAGAGTATTCACAACAGGTTCTTGTAAGGCCCCGTTCCCGGTGCCTCACTTTGGACGTTGGATTTACTCATAAACACAGTTCTAAACATCATAGTTAAATAAAACTTTCGCGGAATATTAAAACTTTCATAAAACATACATAATAATTCATAACTTGTCTTAAATAAACATTCTGGTCTTTCAAAATAAACGTTAACTAACATTAAAACATCTTGAGTTTTCAGATGCCAGTCTCTTATTCGCCCAACATGTGCCCGCTCAAGCTAGTTGCCTCAATCTGTTCACCTGCGTGCATACTAAAAGTCAGCTACGCTGAGTGAGTTCTAGTTAATCAGACAACATATAATACATACACATATCATACATATTTACATATCCGAAGATACATATTCGTACTTAACTAGTTACCTTTCTGTCATAAATTCACACATACATACTAATACTTACCTCAGTCCACCGAGAGTATGTTTATAGTCCACCGTTTATACCTATACTCAGGGTCGTGAACACGTAAAAGGTCCGCAGTGCTTACCTATGCTCACCATTTATGGTACGTGCAAGGTCTGCCGTCCTTCCCTATACCATCCTACATTAACAACACGTACAAGGTCCACAGTCCTTCCCTATGTTGCAATCTAATTCATAGCACGTACGAGGTTCGCAGTCCTCCCTTATGCCACCACAATACAATTACAACACGTATAAGGTCCGCAGTCCTTTCCTATGCTGGCTCCTATCTAAAGTACGTATAAGGCCCACAGTCCTTAACTACGTTTTCATCTATCATTTATAACACGTGTAAGGCCCGCAGCCCTTATCTACATCATCGAATGCCAAGTCTATGTCCAACAGAAGTTAGAGGGATTTGTCATCCTGACTTACTAAGTTTGACGTAGAACTCATTTACCATTCCTGTACCTGCATACACTTACTTTGCATATACAATAATTACATCGTAGCGTAAGAACACTCTAGGCGTTCTTCACATAATTCATTTAACAATCATACTCTTTGTCGTTACGTGCAATATCCGAAGATCGTTCACGTACCGGCAAGAAATCATTCATATTTATCACATATACACTTACCACATAAGGTAAGTGTATTAACTAATCACATCGAGTATGAACACAACCCCGAAAACATAACAAGGAAGTGGGGCTAGAAACTCACCTGAACTCGGTTACGCTCACCGCTAATGGTTACCCCTTTCTTGAGTTGTGCGCGACTGACTGTACAACAATTACATGTATCAATTGACTATCACTACTCAAAATGTCTTTCTAGTTTAATTAGAACCCTCAACGAACGGGGGTTCGGGGGCAGCGCCCCTGGCAGCAGGGTTCTAGAGGTGGCAGCCCCTAGCAGGATCCAAGGGGCAGAGCCCCTGGCTGGGGTCGAGCTACCAGGTCAGCTTGGAAAAATTTTATTTACATTTATTGTCTTAACAAAATTTTCTTTAGAATTATAAATTATTATCTAATTCGTCATCTCATTTGCTATAACGAATTAAGCCTAATTTGTTATCATATCACAGTCTAATTCGTTATTTGCTTCGTTTTCCTGATTCGTTAGCTCAATTCGTTATTCTGGTTCGTAATCTGGTTCGTCATTCTGATTCGTTATCTGAACATAGCGAATTGGGAAAGTAACGAATCACTTGATTCGTCTGATTCGTTATCTCAGTTCGTTAGCCTAATTCGTTATCTTGGCGTGACCTGATTCGTTATCTTAATGTAACGAATGGGTAGATAACGAATTAAAGGCTCATTCGTTATCAAGTCACATGAATGAGTCCCATTCGTTATGAACGCGTAACTAATTGATTAATAATAACAAATCATCCTTGTTCTTATCCAGACTTTGACTCAGAGGTCAAAGTCAAAATTGATAAGAACAAATAACAGTCAACAGGTATTAGATCCGCAATACTCCTTCGTTTCTTAACCAAATATCATGATTTTGGTATCACTGGAATCGTCTATGCAGCGCCTACAAACCCAAAGGGTCCAATCATCCAAATATCTGCATTTACATGGTGCGATTTAAGCATCTATAATACGGGTTTCTTTAGGTTAACATTTAACCTATCAAACGTTAATCAGTTTCAGTAAGTTTAGCTTCGTTGGATTCGTTTTTACCATACTAAAACAGATCTATGATTTCTAGACTAAATCCAAACTTAAACGAACAAGTTCTCGATATAAACGTGCCTTAAACGAGTAGGTTTGCGAACACGATATAGTCTTGATGTTGTTTTGGTTCGTCACAACGATCTAGCACCAACAAGCTCGGGTTTTCAACATCGGATCTTGGCTCGGGTTTTAGGATGGTGTTCGTGTGTGTTTTTCCAGGTGTAGGCTATGGTGTAGAGATAAAAATGGAAAGTATTAGGGTTTAAGGGGTATTTATACTCCCTTAAGCCCATAGACCTAAGACCCATCTTTCCTTTTTGGTCCATATTTAATTCCATCTAATTAGCCTATTCCACCTATCCTTAATCTTTTATTATTTCTCTACTAATTTAAGTAAACTTTTCCATCATAAACAAATAATATATATAATATTATTCTTAGAAATTTCGGGACGTTACAGTTCTCTAAAATTTGTGAGTGTGTAGTTTATGTTTTAAAGTATAGGTGTAAGTGGATGTGAGTAGAGAAAAGAGAAAATGTTATTGTTCATGAGAAAATTTGGAGAAACACTGTTCATACTCTATAATTTTTTAATATTTGTTGAAAGTGGTTTTGAGTTAGGCTAAGGGGCATACATCACTATCCCTCATTCTCCTCATTCGTTACGTCAGCTTTCCCCTCATCATTCTATATCACCCTTCAACCAAGGAAATACACCACTCTCCCTCATTTTCCACCATTCTTCATTTTTATTTATTTTAATTTATATAATATTCAAAATACACCAATCTCCACCAGTGGACCCCACATGAAAGCAAGGAAAAGGGTCACTGACGTGACTGAGCGCCATCAGTGGCCTCAGGTCACGTGTGACCGGTTGGGGTGGGGGGTGGGGGGGTGTTGCAAGTGAGACCGGTGAGGGGTGGCTACCACATGGTTGCCGCCTAGGACCAGTGGGCAACCCCACCGGTGTATACCCCTTAGCCTAAATGAGAAAGAAAAAGGAATGACAAAGGTATAAAAAATATTATTTAATTGAAAACGATAGAGAAAAAGTAGTGATTTTTAGTAGGGCTGACACATTAGACATGATACATGAATACAAAACATGTACTAACTTACACGACTTTAACAGGTATCGTGTATGGCCTTAACATGTTCCGTGTACTTAACAGGTAGACACGAATCGACCTGTTAATTTCATGTCTACGCAGGTAAAATACCCATTTACTTGTTAGTATCCGTTAGTACCTGATTAAATTTTTTTATAAATAAAAATATATAATAATATAATATGTAATATATCCTAAATAGTTAACCTTAAATTTATATACCAAACAATTGGACATAACGCATGTCAATCCAATCCAGCATAAGAAAACGGCGTACAAACCCTTCTTTGATTCTCCCTCTCTGGTATTCCGGTGGTTTCCCTCCAAATCTCTGGTAGTCGCAACCCTTCAATTCTTCGGTCTACTTCTCGACATATCAGATTCTCTAGCAGTTCGGCCTCCTCGCAGTTGCATCGGCACTACCGGTATTAACAGGTTCGTGTCTTATCATATATACATGGTATTAATAGGTTCATGTTCGGGTTTGGGATACAGGTACACAATACGTTTTCGTGTCGTGTGCAGGTATACATGTTTCGTGTTCGTGTCTTATCGCGTACGGGTATACATGACATGTCAACCCTAATATTTAGTGTAATTATAGAGATGAAGATAGATGACCAGCTGTGAATGCTCTAATAATTTACATATCTATACTATATAATAAATAAAACTTACTAAGTATCACATGTCATCACCAAATTGATACTTAAAAAATTTTCCCTCCTCGATCTCTCTCATATTAAATACCTTTGACATTTCTCTTTCTTATTAATAATATTGTATTTCATTTTTTTTACTTTTTAATCTTTTATTTTCTCTTTTTAATAATTCTTTGCTATTAACAATTTTGTATTTCATTTTTTTACCTTTTAATAAATTCATTTATTTCAATTCTTTTGAAAGAACAAGAAGAAAACAAAGAAAACAGAGGATCTGTTGAATTTCAAGTAGTAAGTTTCACCAATAAGATAAGGAGACTCACTTCACATTTGGAATTGCACAAAAAAGACTATTTATCTCAGAGAGGCCTGCGGAAAATTTTGGGAAAACGTCAACGGTTGCTGGCTTATTTGTCAAAACAAAATAGAGCGCGTTATAAAGAATTAATAGGGCGGTTGGATATTCGAGAGAGAAAAACTCGTTAATTTGAATTCTTTGCTTAAAGTTTGATGAACTTCTTTTCGCTTTCAGCAATTCATGGAAGAATGAATCAGGAAAAACCTATGACTGTATCATCTACAAGAAAAGACCTCATGATAGTAAATATGGGACCTCAGCACCCATCAATGCATGGTGTTCTTCGACTCATTGTTACTCTAGATGGTGAAGATGTTATTGACTGTGAACCAATATTGGGTTTCATTGTCTCTTTTTAATAATTCTTTCCTGATTTAAACAATTAGATACCAACATAAATATGTTTTTTCGTTTTATATAAATATATTATATTAGTTATTAATATTAGGTTTTTATAAGTAATCACTTTTCACGTTGATATTGAATAATGATTCTAAAAATTAAGATTTTAAATATATTATATTAATTAAGATTTTATAAGAAATGATATTATTGGATGAAAATGCAAGATTAATTTAATAGTTAAATTTCAATAAACTCTAACATACAAAAAACATATGATATTTTACTAAATTACAAGTCTTTTTTTTCAAACACTGAAAAGGCAAATTCACTATTGATGTATTCTTAGTCTTTGTGTTAACTTAAATGAGCAGGTTTCTTTAACCGGTTAAAATATCAAACATGGTTCACGTCAAAACAGATTATGATTAAAATGAGTTTCGGTCCACGGGTTGATTTAAGAAAATAGCCATTTACAAGTTTTTAGTTAACTATTTAATCAACTCATTATTTATGTTAAGTTCATAATCTTAAAAATCCATAAAAATATAAACACTAGACTACATGTTTTGGTTTTTCAGGTGGATCTTCGGAATACACATGTTAGACATTAGCACACACTTTATATATTCTTCTAGTATTGAAGATTTTAAAAATACAGTTTTCTTTAGTGAGCGAGTTATACTTGCACCGAAAAATGAGGTCGCTCAAGAAACTAGCAATCGTTCGCTATCCATGTTCTATCAGTCATAAAATGATACGTTACAAGAAAGTATTAGTTTCCTGATGTTTTAAATAACCTTAAAATCCAAGGTTGTCAAGTTATAGATCAGTCCTAAAAGTCGACGTTGAAGTAATGTTGCTTAAAATATTAACTAGAAAATTGGTATATGCAATGAAACTAAACTATATGTGAAAATACAATATGATAACCGTGTTATAGAAGTCGAAATCATATCCAAAAGTAATATTGGAACTCACATTTTTATTCCAAAAAAAAATTCTATCACCTTTAGATAAAATGATTAATTTCAAAGTATGAAAATTTTACTTTATTTTTGTTTTGCATTAAAGATTAATAGAAGCTAAGGTCAATAATTATAGATGGTTGGTTTGTTTTTGAAACAAGTTATTTTAACCCATGATGGTTATGTGTTACATTATTTAGAGTTATAAATAGAAACAATGTGAAACTACTAAGTTTTTATATATAAAATAAAGTTACAAATAAAATTACAAGTATTGCGTACAAAGAAATATTTAGATATTTATGAATTTCTAACAACTTTTTATTTCCATTGTGTAATGTGTAATTTATTCTATCATATTTTAACATTGTGTTATTATTTAAATAAATTTATTTATTTTAACACGTGTACTACACGGGTAACTAACCTAGTTTAAAATATAAAGATATAATCATTGCACAACAAATACGGGTATATTTTTCACTTTCGATTAGGCGGATACCAAAATTGTGTGATTGGAGGCAAAATATGAGAAGTCGAAGCGGTATTTGCAAGGCAGAAGTTGATTCCTGATGGCATGATATATTGAAAAATCAAAATTAACCAATTATGATTAGATTTTAATTGGTTTAAGCCTTAGGCTTGAAGTTTTAGAAGGCAGACATTTAGATTAAAACAAGAAAATTAGACTATTTGCTACACTATAAATATGGTTGGATGATGGCCTTGGCCCCCCCTTCTATCACTATGAATATGCCTTTGCTTTTGGGTGGATTTATGATGATCATCTATACTATAAATAAATCACGATTTATATGGACATTTTTAAATTTTAGTATTACAAATGTTATTGCTAATGGTGCAACCCTTGTTGCATGTCTCTTAGAGGTTAAGGGTATTAGAGATTTACAAAGACATAAAGAACTATAGAAAGAGAGATCAGCAAGTAAGAGAATGTCATGTTACGAAGGTACATTTTATTTCTTGCATGTTTTAATGTAAAACTAAATTTATATATTTAAAATCGTAAATACAAATCCATGTAACACGATTGTCCCGTGATTTAAGTTTTCCTTTCTTTACAGATTATTGCTATTCTTCTCCTTCCATATGTTGATCATCATTTTGTAAGATAGTGTGGGATATATGGAGGTTGAATCAATGGTTGTTGAAAATTCATTTGGGAACGGCTCGAACCGCCTCTAGATCATGAAATTTTCTTGTTTGAATCCATTTTGTGGTACTAAAAATATGATACTTAATAAAATTAGAGAACAATACTTTAGTTGCGGTGTAAAAAAATGTTGTAAATGTTGTTAATTTAAATAATTAAAAAAAAATATTCATTTATGTATCTTTAAATTCAAATGGTCAAATGACCGTTGAATGTTCACATTCACCATCAAACATTCAGCTTTCCCAACCCGAAACCCCTACCCGATTTAATGACGTTGTTGTTGCCGAGCTTGCCGAATGAACCCAACCCCAACTCCACCCCGAATACTCTAAGAGGGCATACTTACAGCTTAGCCTAATCTTTACTTAAGTTCTAAATTTTTTTAAAAATATTTACAATTTCCTCCTTCGTCTCATTGCATGATATTAAATTAATCACAACTTTTGTATGCGTAAATATATATAAAACAAAACTACACCTTAAAAACGAACGATTTGGTTTCTTTATTTGCTATACAATTTAAAAAATTTTAACATCACCACGGCATATGCCATCAAGTACTAGTGAAATATAAAACTCTATAAATCTATAAATATAAACAAAACGTACAGCCGACCGTAGATAGATTTTGAAAAAAGAAACAAAAAAGGTAAAAAAAAATAACTGAATAGACCGGTCATCAAGTCATGTATGCGGTTTCTGGTATCAACAATGAGATCCTCCTTTTCTAAAAACACTAACACCATGGGTTAGTATGAACCCACGATTCATACGAATAGATAAACCCTCTGCCCACCACCAATTTTTTATTATTTTCATTTATTATAAAATATTTTTCCGGTAAAACCCCAGTCTTTAACTCACACACGACTCCTTAGTTTCGTATATAAAGGGTTGCTTCCATTAATCCCACACTCAACCTCCAAACTTATATTCATATAATCAATCTGTATCTATACATCTATATATATCCACCAATTCATTCTCCAATAACAAACACAACACAGAAACATGACTGCTTGTTTACACAGATGCAGAACACAAGTTCTTGAATTTGAATCTTGTCACAACTTCACCAGATTCTGCAGATCAGATTATTCTGATCATCAGTTATCTTGCAAACCCATCTCCATGATCACTACCCACAAGCATCAAGATGATGACGATGATGATCTATGGCTCAAAATGAAAGATGAAGCTAGATCAGATGTTGATCAAGAACCCATCTTGTCAAATTATTATTTCACCTTAATCTTGTCTCATTCTTCACTTGAAACTGCTCTAGCTAATCACATCTCAATGAAGCTGAGTAATTCTAGTTTACCAAGTACGACGTTGTACGATCTTTTTGTGGGAGTGTTAACAGAAGATCAAGAGATTGTTAAAGCTGTTAAAGATGATCTAAGGGCTGTAAGAGAAAGAGACCCGGCTTGTATAAGTTATGTGCATTGTTTCTTGAATTTCAAAGGGTTTCTTGCTTGCCAATCTCATAGGATAGCTCATAAGTTATGGCTACAAGATAGAAAGATTCTAGCACTTTTGATTCAAAATAGGGTTTCTGAGGTGTTTGCAATGGATATACATCCGGGAGCGAAAATCGGTAGTGGGGTTATGCTTGATCACGCTACCGGGGTGGTGATTGGTGAGACGGCGGTGATTGGAAACAATGTGTCCATTTTGCATAATGTGACGTTGGGTGGGACTGGAAAGAGTGGTGGGGACCGCCATCCGAAAATTGGGGATGGGGTTTTGATTGGTGCGGGGACTTGTGTTTTGGGGAATATCAGGGTTGGGGATGGTGCGAAAATTGGGGCGGGTTCGGTTGTGTTGAAAGATGTGCCGGCTAGGACTACTGCTGTTGGAAACCCTGCTAGGTTGATTGGAGGAAAACAAAATCCGGTTAAGCTTAATAGGATTCCTAGTTATACTATGGATCACGTTCAACATGTGAATGAGTGGTCTGATTATATTATTTAAAAACGTTGATTATGAAGTTTATGTTTTTGATTAGATGTAATAGGTAGATGTGTGAACGTGTCGGCACAAATCTGTGCCGACCGCTGATGCAAGTTAGATTTGTGTAGACTATAGGATACGCACGTGGAGAGAAAGGGGTCGAGTCTGTGTCAAAGAGGTTATTTTGTATATACACGTGTGTATCCTTAATTTAATAATTTGCAATAATAAGTTTTTCGTCTCACTTACTCTCTTTGTGTGAATCATTTTGGTTATGAAAATCTTGGTTTCTCTGTTACATCTTTGACTCGTCCTCATTGTAGATTTGTATATCCGTATTATACTCGTATAATGTATTATATTATATTATATTATTTCGTAAATTACAAGTCTATGATTCACGTGGAATAAAATTCAGATTTGGAAAGTGACATGATGATTCCCTGAGTTTATCTCTTTAGTTATTGTGTTGAACGAACAATCTTATAGACTAATTATTTATGAAACAAAATAATGTTATTGTTGTTTTATTGTACTAGAAATGTATAGTCCTTCTAGATTCTGTTATGGACAGTACCATAAGTGACCGTGGTTTGACAAAAGCATCATAAATCGAGGGTATGGAGCATGACGAGTATGACTATTTACTCTGAGTTTCTGATTTCTCGTCCCCTTTCTCTCATTATTATCTTGTAGTATTTCAAGTTTCTTATTTGAAAGCATTCACAAAATCAATAGAAATTAATCAGATACTATATTGATGTGTATTGTTGTTTAGTTGTGAAATATCAATTCACAACACATTTCTAATCAATCTTTTATATAACATATTTTATGTGTTAAATTATTAGCCGTAGAATAGGCAAAACCGCTATTTAAGCGAAAAAGAGAGACCGCAAGGAAGAGAACTTCTCGAATTATCATATAATTATAATAAACGATTTTCTCATCTGTTACTTATGATCGTATATGAATTTGCCAGTTGTGTTATTTATCGATGCCAAGTCCGACTGAATGGCCATTATGAGATCGGGCCCTATGACTGGGCCCCTACATTATAATGGGCCTCAAAATTTTTGGTGATAGCTTTAACTAGAAATCATATTTGATTATTTGAATATTATTTGACTAGTTATCATATAACTTTGCAATTTGCATCATTATATGTATGGGCCGAACATGCTTTAATTTGGTGGCTACATATCTTAGCCCAGTGCCGTCTCAGAAATATTGCATGCTCAAAGTCTAAACGATATGAGCATAAAAAGTTTATATATATCTTTTTTTCTTTTTAAAATCGATAATAATTGTATAATAATTTACAGCCCCCAACGGCCCAGTTTATTTTGAATTGTCGCTGTTGAGGTTGTTCGATGCATGCTAACAAACATACAGAAAATTATACTTTTGAGTTCAATCGGCCAACCCTTGTGCCTAGCTTTCTAACTTTTCGAACCATCCAATTATCCAAATTCCTATTCTGGGCTAAAGTTAATTCAAGCCATGAATAATTACTTACCCATATATGTTAAAAAAAATTTAAGCTTAATTTCCTTAAAATTTGATAAATGCCCATTATGAATTAGACTCATATTATAGTTGTAAAGAATGGGCTTAAGTTACTTACAATTAAAGAAAGGGCCTAATGTATTGTTCTTTTAATGTGTTTATATATATAAACTATAACCTTAAAACTTCGATTTTTCGTCAAGAACGGGCCCTAGATGATGGTCGAGCCTTTGGTCCCCTCCTATACGGCCATGTCTTAGCCCTACCCAATAACCCTACACATTCTTCACATTGTAATTACATCAGGCCCACTACGTTCATCGGTGGTCATTGTAATTTGTACCATCAAATCCATAATAATACTCAAGTTTGGGATGTTAAACCATAATAATAATCAGCATGTCTTTCTATCATTTGCCTTTGATACATTTGGTTTTCTGGCCCTAGAGTCTGTTAATTTTTTAAAAGGGTTCAGCGTGTCGTACACGGAACCTCTTCAGCTCCTAGGTCCCAAAGCTTCGTTTTTAGCAGGATTGGTTTTGCTATTCAAAAGGGGTCGCGGCGCAGCTTGTTGTCCGTTTGCCTACCACTTTATTGTAATCGTTTTATAGTAAATTATATATAACGAGCATACAAGTATGAAATAAAGTGTGAGTAATATCACAAGAAAGACATGATAAAATATACAATGTCTAGAGAACCATTTAGGATCGAAGTTTATATAGATTTAAATTTGCATTATATTTTGTTCTGAACATGAAATAGTGTAACAAAGAAGATTATTGTAAATTCCAAATGGGTGGTGAATTGTGAAGAAAATAATGATAATTTAACTAAAAGATATGCTTATAAACGTGTTTAATAGATATTTCGATTTGATAAACGATCTTAACTTGTATAAGTTGGGATATTAATGTTTAATAGAACTACCTTGTGAGCGGACCAAGTCAACTTCAGCTTGGGCAGCCTGAAGTTAAACAAGCCAACTCAGCCCGGCTCATTTTTACTTAACAAACATAAATTTAAGCTTGAGTTTGGCTCGGAAAACACTCTAGCCTGCTCGTGTAAATGAACATTAATATTTATTTTAAAATTAAAGTGAAATGCAATTATACAATTACTATCCAGACTTATCTATAATTGAAGTTGAGTTATAACTAACGAACATAAAAATTAGGCTTAACTTAAACAAGCCAAACAAGGGACCGAAGAGAGAGCTTACCTTTGCATGAGTTTGCCACGTTTTTTAAACGAGTCAATTTTGAGCATGCTACGAGCCTACGACCCACAAGGTTTTTGAATATCCCTAGTAGTTTTTTACACTGCATGTATTTTATCAGTACATAATTTTTAGCCTGTGCATATTTTTTAGTCATTTTAATTTATTTTTGTTACAACATTTTTTCATATATTTCTCAAAATCCAATTACTTTGGCAAAGAGTTCATAACCAATTTGTCAAACAATATGAATCATTTATATAATTTGTAGTCAATATCATGTGGTCTTATAAATTCTTCGTAGACTAATCAGTGTTATATAGTCTTATAAATTTATTGTAGTCAATATTATATAGTCTTCTTAAAAGTAATTTATTATAAAGTAATATAAAAGGGACAAATATGCGCAAGGAGCAAGAATTTATAGAAAGGAGAGTCCTGACAAAGGCATATCTTATCCTACAACCTTTCCCGGAAAAGAAGTCCACAACCTCCAATTTTTCCGCACTTAAAAAGCAGTAGATTAATTCAGGGAAAAAAAACTAAAATGAATTTATTAGGGTGGTCCTTTCGGGAAAAAAAAAACAAACAAAATGTTATGACTTCAATTCTTCACTATCATCTAAGTTTTACTATGAACTACTCTAAAGGATGACACCTATAAAGTTACAATTTAATGAGAATATAGCCAGTTAAACGGCTATATTTGTTTGTTGTGTGCACGGGTTCTATTACCTGGAGTGGCGGTGATGTTACCGCACTAACCGCCCTACTTGCACGTATTTACCCGCTCCCACCCTCACCACCCTTGGTGTTACTTAAGTACTTCGTATAAACAGCATATTTAAAAAAATATATATATTGATCAAAATTATATTTGCTTAAAAAAAAGTAGTTGCTACATAAGCTAAATTGTACATGTCTACAATTATAAAGAGCAAATATACATGTACACTCGTATATGCAAAAACAAGTGAACAAACATACGTGAGCATGTGCAACACATGTCACAACATAAAATACAATATAACCAGGCTGAGAATTCACTACTGACTACACTATACACACAAGCAAGCAAGCCGTAAATAAACTCATGAACGGTGAAAAATCTCAATTTGATTTTATTGTTTTTCAGATAATTGTTAAGAGTAAAGTTGGTTGCTATTCATTTATGACATTTTTCTTTAATTTAAGTACCCGGATATTATGATTTTAGACAAACTTTTTATTCCCTAAACAACTTCAATTTTAGAATTTGTTTTATGCCAAAAAAGGGTGCACTAGCGTCTAACCCTCAAAACTTTCTCCTATGATTACAATATATAAACAGTCTTGTTATGTTCTAACAATTATATTGTGTGATGGTTCTCGTTTTTTTATTTTCAAAAAATGATTAGCATTAACCTTAAATTTCTACACCAGATGGTATTAAGAAACACAACATGGTGAGTATTATTTCAGTTATCGACGCTTAAATAAACTTATTAACAAAAGTAAAAAAAAATATACATTATTATTAAACATACATTTATTTATTAATATTTAAACGACATTCTTTTAATTAATTGGTAGACACAACCACTAGATGAAATACGTGCCCGTTACTAATTTACAATATTAGCATAAATATAAATTTACATAAAATTCTCTTTTTTTTTTTGCCTCTCTTACTTTTGCCTTTGTTTACTTTTCAGAATATGCCAATAGAGTAGTGGATCAATTATAGGAGTGTCTGATCGTCAAAGTAAACACTGAACTAGACGAAGAGCCTCAAATAAAATAATGACTAAATGACAATTTTTGTTTGTTTAGAAATTTTCAAATTATGAAATTGGTCTTTTATAGAGTCACCCAACATTTATTTGAATTTGCATCTCGCTTTTAATCATTTATACTAACTAATGTTATGTTTTTCAGTTAATTATAAAAACAACCTGACATTTTCCAATATAGTTTTATTTTTCATATATAATTAATAAAAAGCAAACACGCAACAGATTTTAGGAAGCAACTTTTGTTCTTTTGTTTCCTTTCATGTGAGTGTGTGGCTTTTACCCCATTGGGATTACTTTGTGGCTTTTATTCACGCTAAATTAAAGCACACCTCAACTAAAGGTGATGTGTATTCTTTGATCTAAAGTTTCAAATTTTCTACTTTAGCTTTCTATTATCCGAATTATAGTTATATTGTACAATAATATTAGACGTAATTTTAGATCGAGTCCTGCTCTATGCGACAACTTATCGTGTATCTTCACAAACTTTGGGTTTCAGTTTGAGCGTCCGATTTCATATCATTTTGACTGCAGGAGAATATTAGAGAATGCTATTGAATAAAATATTAGAGTTTGATTATTATATTGTTACCATAGTTAAAAGATTGTATTTGATTATATTTATTTATATTTATCTCATTGTACTCATATATACCGTGTACTAATTATACAATATACCTCACTAGATTTTCATTATATTTGCAAGGTACTATCCTAATCTAATGAAGTGGTTATTCAAATTCTTTTTTTTTATTGATACTGCATACACAATAACATGAAAAGTAACGTGTAATAAAATTTTACTTAAAATGATATAAACAACTAAATATTTGGATACACTCTGTTAATAAGGTGGTGTACTATATAATCAAGTTGTTGTGGGACAAAGTCTTGCAGAGTACCTGATTTTAAGGGTAAATTATGTGTAGCAAGGAGAGAGTGTTATTGCCGATGAAAAAACAGAGAAAAAAAAATTAAAAAATCATTTTCTTAACTTTTCCTCTTTCTATCATATCTTTATATGGAGTGACAAATCTTTCTTTGCACCATTCCACTTTCATCACATCCACACATTAGTCTTACGTCCAATTTATCAAACCAAAAATTCTGATAAAGTTCTGTGACATACATGTTACATTTGAAATATTTTTTAACGGGGACATAAGACCATAAGTAGTCATAAAGTCCGTGATTAAGGCATTATACGTCACGTGACGTCCAGTCAGAGTTATGGCTTTATACAAAAACAAGGTGTAGTCATAATGCCCCACACCCAGGCATTATGCTCCACGTGGCGCCCAGTCACTATTAATTTTATTTTTTTTAAATAATAATTCATTTAAATAATTAAACATAAAATTAGAAAACAACATTAAAATTAAAAATAGTACGCACTCGTCGATACTCCACGGTATCACCGTCTTTTTAACCTGAGCTTCGCTGGCGGGCTTCTTTGCGTGTTTTCTCAGTCGTCCGCGTTGGCTTGAACCGCCGACGGTCTCCGGGACGGGTTGTGTCTCCGGCACGAACTCCTCGTCGGGTTGGGAACCCGAATCGGCAAAAATGTTTGTGGTTGGGTTTTGGAAACCGGGCACCGTATTTGATAAAGGGGCTCCTAGAAATGCCATGTACGCCACCATTTGCGCTTCGAACGGATACGGGGATTGAGGGACGGGGACGGTTGGCATCGGGGCGGTAGATGGTTCGGTTGTGGATTTTGGTTGTTTGCGTTGCCTTGACGGGAAAATTGACCGAAACCGAGAACATTTTGGTTGTAATTCGGAAACATTTTGGTAGTATTGTAGTAGAAATAATTGTTTAAAAATATATTTGGTAGATGAGTAGTAGAAAGGAATGTGTTAAAAAAATGAAGTTTAGGTTTGTTAATATAGTATAGATTTATTTAATAATTTTTTTTAAAAGTCTAACGGCTACCCCAACGGTAACCAAGCCCAACGCTCATTTTTTTTATTTTGGTGTCATTTTAAGCGTTATGTGTATAACGCTTAAAAAAACCCAAAACGTCGAGGGGGGGGGGGGGTGTGCCCCCGACTTTATACACCAAAACGCCGCACAAGACGTTGGACTACGGATTGCCTAAGTGCAGCCAACACTATGGCATGAAAAGACTCATCCTCAATTGTAAACATATCCTTTAAAAGAAATAACAATATATAGGTGATTTCTTAGTGTTATTAATTTATTTTAATACCACTAAACTTATTAGGACTAGAATATATATTAAAATAAACATTGACTGACCAATTCTTATGATTTACGAACACCACCATGGAATCTCAAAGGGTGTAGCCCCTGGAGTCCTGGACCATGTGTCCATGTGATTCCAAAGAAACATCAACTCAATGGGGTCCGTTAGCCCATGGTGGGGGGCCGCCTCAGTGAACTTGTAGTTTGGTTTATTTTACTTCATAGAAGGTTCACTGAAATTGTTAGGGATTTGAATATCTGGTTTAAAGTTGCATGTAAAATAATGGCCAGGGCTAGGCAGAGGTGGGCAAATCGGGGTTTTTCCAGATTCGGGAACTGGGTAGGAATCGGTTTTAGGTATGGTCAACAAAGTCAATTACCGGGCCGGATAGGAACCAGCTCCTAGTATGGTCAGGTTTTTGATCGGTTTTGCCGGGTTTTTATCGGGTCGGGACCGGGTTTTGACAGGGTATATATGAAACTAGTTCCGGCGGGTCGTGTTCGATTTGGTTTGGTTTAGTTCTGGGTATGATTTTTCTGAGAAACTTAAACTTTGTTCGTACCTATGGGTTAGGTCTACCAGGTCTGGGTCGGGTTAGGAACCAAGTTTTATGCCCACCTCTAGGGTTAAGGGAAACAATAATCAGTTGGAATTGATCATTAGTGTTAAATGATATCAAATTTACTGATCAATAATGGCAACGTGTGAGAACTGATATTACTGGCAACTGGTTAATTAATTGTAACCACTAGTTGTTATGCTCCCACATGCCATACTTTTCAAGTTATAATATTTTATCCTAATCACTATGATGTTTCAACCCTTACGTTAATGATTTCATCTGGTCTATTTTACATACGATTCATATATATATATATATATAAAGACTTCGTTATTTAAAATAATTCTCTATATATGTTGTCCGATATTGAGTTCGCATACACTTATACACACAAAATATTTTAACCTAATAGTAATCAAACTAATGCGTGATTAAAAACATATATAAGGATTTGAAGTACGAAACCTATAATAATACAACTTATATTACCACGAAGTATTTGTAATCTTTATGATTGAAAGTTGTTTCTTTTTTAGGTGAATGAATTACATATTTACATTACTATTTGCATTAAGTTTCATATTTTAGGTGAATGAATTACATATTTACATTACTATTTGCATTAAGTTTCATAGTGAATAGTTTATTATGTAATTTCATATTGTAAGTGTCAAAATCATGTCTATTATCACATTTGATTTTGATAAACATGGAATTTAGGCCTAAACAAATTGACCGCTTAGTGAACCGTTCGGCGGAAAGTTCGTTTATGTTCATTTATTTAGTAAATAAACGAACATGAACACATGTTTCATTCTTCGTATATGATTGTCTATTCATGTTCGTTTATGTTTGTTCATATATATTGTTTATGTTTCTTTGTATTCATTTAAGGCATATTGGTTTTTAATACTCTCAACTTTCACTCATTGGACAATAACACTCCCAACTAACGATTTATCTCCCACCACTCTCAACTTGTAACTTGTTTTCTTCTATCACTCCCGAACTTAACGGAGCCTAACTCCGCTAGTTTTTTGGTGACGTGGGATGTTTTTGCTGATTTGGCATATTATATAATAAATACCTTGTTTAAAAAAAACTAAATTAAGAAATACTATATGTACACACACACTATACACACACACACGTATACATATATATGCAAACACAAACACCACCAATGTTTCATAACCACTGTGTACACCACCACCACCACCACCACCACCACAGACCTCCATCACTCCTTTCCTCTATCACCACCTTCACCACCACCGCCAGCCTCGCTATCTTCACCACCACCGGCACTGGTTGCGAAGCTCGTCAGCCTCCCTAATCTTATTATGAAGCTCCATTACTTGTATTGTCCTTTGTTTTTATGTTGCTCAAAACAAACACCACCGACATGCTAATATAATAAGTAATCTTCAAGTGTTGCCGCCATCACGTTTTTCCGTTGAGTTCCGCCGTTAACAATAGAACCTCGATTCGAGGTAATAAATATTGCATTCTACTCGTTTATTTATTCTGATCAAAAGCCCTATGATAATGTATTCAAACTGTAAACAAGATAATTGAATTTAGCAAAGTAATTTGGGTTAGTCTAGGGTTTGGCGGTGATGATGAAGGTAGTGGAGGCCGGTGGCGGTGGCAGAAACCGGCGGTGTTGGAGGCCGATGTGGTGGTGATGGAATGATGACGGTATTTGGTAGTGTATGTATGTACGTATCTATGTATGTATGTATGTATATTTTTGTTGTTTTTAGGTTTTTTTAAACAAGGTATTTTCCACATAACATGCCAAATCAGTAAAAACATGTCACGTCAACAAAAAAAAAACTAACGGAGTTAGGGTCCGTTAAGTTCGGGAGTGATAGAAGAAAACAAGTTACAAGTTGGGAGTGGGGGGGGGGAGACAAATCATTACTTAGGAGTGTTATTGATCAATGAGTTAAAGTTGTGAGTATTAAAAACCAATATCCCTTCATTTAAGTATGTTCATTTATGTTTGTTTGTGTTCCATTAAGTATGCTCATATATATTCAATAATGTTTGTTTATCTTCGTTCAATTATATTCATTTAGATGTTAAATAAACGAACACTAGCATTTTCATATTTTTAAACAAATGAATATGAACATCAAATATTTGTTTAATTAAGTGTTCGTGTTTATTTATGGTAATGAACGAACATGAACATACCATTATTTATGTTATTTTAGTTCGTTTAAAGGCCTGATAAACTTTATTTTTCTTTGTAGTATAAAATATCAAATAAAAAAAAAGTTGATATCCATTTTATAATTTAGTTGCTTTTGAGATTAATATAAGCATTGTATTTATATAATGGTAAAGGTTAAAATAAGAAGTATACAAAAAATACGAAGTGTGATAAACAATCTAGTCCATTTATCTTAAATTTGAATAGTTGTGTTAAATTTGCAAGGAAAAAAATGACGGAAATCTTAGTACTCTATTAATTTCCTCTCTATTTTTCATATGGCATCATTTTAAGGCGTGCACGTGTAGACTATTTGCTTACTAATCTTCTCATTAAGCTAAACTCAAAAACTAGCGGACCCACCCGTTTTTAATCTTTTAACCTGTTGCCCTATTTATAGTTTTAATTACCGACCCTAATTATATTCAAGTATTGCTTAAATTATTACTATATATAAAGAAGAACTTTGGTGCCTCAAGTGGTCTACTGGGTCACTTGGTGGCATCGTATTAGTTGGTAAATTTTATTTTTTAGTTAAGTTATCATAATAAATTTAATGTAAACCGACCAAACGTCAGTTTTTTTGTTTAGTTCCGGTACCATACAAACCTGAAACAAACCGACCGAGTTCGCGCAGACTCGCGGACTTATTTAAAGCCCATGACCGGCAAAGCTCGGGTTTTACAAATGCGCAAGTTTACTGACCCCCCCCCCCCCCAAATTGGTCGTTGGTCCACTTTAGTTTTTATAGTTATTTTTTTTGTTTTTAAGTTCAGGTACCGTAATGCACGTAATAAAAACCGACCGAATTCGTGTCAAGTTATCACCTCAAACCTCGGAACCGAAAACGCTTGGGTTTTAGTAAAAGACATAATGACGAACAAAAAAATAATGACAAGCAGAAATAAATGATGACATATTTTTTGTTTTAGTTTTTATAAAACAACGTTGTAGGGAAACAATTGTTTAAACTTTTATTAACCTAAATATTTTGATACTGTCTTAATTAGACCATGTGACATAAAATATTATTAGTTCATTATTGATGCTATATGTCATTGATCATCATTAGTCACAATTAAAAAATCACAAAACCTAATCAAGATTATGCACACTCAAAAATCAGAGATTAGTGAGATATCAAGTCCATGTCTACAAAGGCTATGCCAACATGAAGATGAATATCACAAGATTAATCCACTTAATATAAATTAACAACTTAAAGTTAGGTGTTAGTTTTTATAAACTTTGGATAAGTTTATAAAAAATATACAATATTTGAATTTCAAATAGGGAATATATCACATAATAATAATCAAGTTTCACTATTCAATTAGGTCACTAGTGCAATTGTTTTCCAAATCAGGCCATTAAACTTTTAAATCGAGTCTCATCGGATTTTTTGTGCGCTAAGAAACTATTGGAGGACAAGATGATTTGCAATATTTGTATTTACATTCTAAAACGAAAAAACGTTAGTTATATTAAAAATAAAAATTCACGTCAGCACTCCACATCAACATCAAAAAATAGATAAAAAAGATTTCCTCATTGAAACCAAAACAAAACATGCTAAAAAATATGTTAAAACATTTAATTTAATACAATATGAAAGTTGAGTGACTTTATTGAAACACTTTTTAAATTTGAGTGACCTAATTGGAACATTTTTAAAACTTGGTTGCTATCCTATAAAGTTGCTCCTTTCAAATATTATTTAAAAGGCTTATTCCTTTTTGGGTGTGTCTTTTATTTAATCCTTTCCTTCAAGACACAACATCATCAAATGAAGAAGTCAAATCCATGGATGGCAAAGCATGGATCTTTGGTTGAAGTCACTAAAGCATGTTTAATCAAATTTATGCAAAATTTAGTTTTCACTCCATGGAGAAATGGGAAGTGAAAGGTATGGCCTCTCACATGTGTGGCTCAACCTAACGAAGTCAAAATTGAAGACAATAACCACACATAACGTTCATATTGGCAAGACCAATGGAAGTGGATTGGATGTCCACGAAGCGACCGTGGGATCGACGTTGGGTGCCTAGGCTCTATCTTAGAATATCACATGCTTGGATATAAATAAAATACTTATCAAACTAAGTCTTCACCAACATTTACATACACGCTTCAAAGTTAATCTCTTCTGTTATTCAAGTCTATTCAAGCTTTAGTTATCTAGAGGAGAGATTAAATTGTAGAGCAAAAGGAAGAGCTTTTCCAAAGCTATTATCCAACCATCTTACTTGTAATTTGAGGGGTCAACACTAGAGTTTGTTCTAATGTTTTGACAAGTGAGGATTCATTATCTAGTTGATTTTTGAGAGAGTATCACACTATCTTGATATAGTGTTGTTTTGAATTGGGTTATTAACTCAATCTTTATAAAGTTAATTAGTTGTTAGGAGAAGACTGACTATCTTGACATAGTGAGATTAGAAAAATTATAAAACTATGTACTTAGCGTGCTTGGTGAAGAAGGTGATCACTTCACTTGAAAAGTGTGACGATTGTATTGGTGATTCGTACCATTTTAGGGAGACGACTAGCGAAGAAAACTCTTGATCGAGGATCAAGGAGATGATGTATAGTGGATTAGTTAATTCTTTAATTCTTTGTGTTTGATTTTATAAGTTGTGTCATCTCTAACCTTTAACTCTTTAATTATTTGTGTTTGATTTTATAAGTTGTGAAAAGAGTTTGACAAAGTTATTAGCTCATTAAAATAAAATTTAAATATATGAAAAACTGTTCACCCCACCTCTAGTTTTATACAATAGTCATACTCACATTAAAAATAAAAAAAAAACGTTTGTTATTATGGTGATTTTTTTAAATGTCATATGAAAAAAGTTATAGACGTTTTAAAATGATGGAGGAATTGAGATTTTCCTTGCATGTTAAAAGAGAAAATATGAATTATTTTCTTAATTTAAATCCCACTTAATACATGGTAATCAATTATGACTTCTTATACTTTTTATTTTTATGACCCTTTGTATGACTAGCGTAAGAGCCCGTGCTTCGCGGGAGGGATGCAACAAAGAATCGTTATGGTACCAACATTTGCTACACCAAAATTTATGTTTGATAGAGTTTGCGATACAATACAAAAATGAAAGAAATTAATGTAACTATATTAGCCAAAAAAAAAATAAATCAATTAAGATTTAAGATAAAAACAACACCACCAAATTGAATATAGAGTATCGAAATTACCCGTCACTCCTTTAGCTTGATAACAATCATAATTTTTTAAGCTAAGCATTTAGGATGATTTTAATATATATATAAATTGTATTTTTTTCGAACATCATATGGTTTCAACACTTCATATCACTTGGGTAGTTTTTATTTTTTATTTTTTGCAGTATAACAAAATTTGCAACTTAAGTTGGTTTATATGTGAAGGTATATAGGATTTTTTTGCTAACAACGTAACTTGCAAGTTCACATCGCAGATTCAATTTCACATCATTGAAGATATTTTTTGTGCATTATGGGTGTCAATTTACCTAATGTCTCGATAAGTGATGCAAGTAGTTAAGCGGAAGCAACAAAGATTTCACCAGGTACAATGCATATTTTTTTTAAGATAAGGCATCGAAATCAAGTTGTGAGTCCATACGTTTCTATTTAGTTTTGGTGGATTATATTGGAATGACAAGTTACATTGCATCAAATGGGTCTAAAGTAAGGCTGGCAAAACGGGAGGGTCGGTTGAGGGTGGGCGATGGGCTAAAATGAGTTTGAGTCAATTGATTCTAGGGTTCAGTGGTGGTTTTGGTTTTTTCCCATTCTAGAAAAAAAATTGAATTCGATTCAGGGTTGAATACATTTGTTTAAATGGATTATGGTTTCGTGTTTCTTAGCTGCTTGGTTTGATGGTGAAACATTTGTTCATTTCTCTCATGATATTATTATTTAAACTTAAATTCTATTATTATTGTTTGACATTTTCCCTTGAATAATATATATTTATTATAAGGGTGACGCCAAGGGATCGATTTGTAAATAGCCAGGAAGGATTGTCTAGGTAATACAGGATGAACCTAACCATGTAATTATTTTTAGTGCAATTTGAGGCTAACAATGGAAAAAGCTATAAAGAACTGGTCATCATAATGTACGTATTTGTTTGATTTCATATATCTAAAATATCGTATCATTTTTTGCGTGAGTCATATGAGTTTCTCAAAAGATCATTTGACTGAGTTTCTCAAAAGATCATTAGAGACAGCCATTGGTTAAATTAAAACTATTGCAGCCAGTCATTTTTGACAGGTAGAGTTTTGGCATGCTTTTGTTTATGTAATTAAACCAATATATATATATATATAGTTGTTTTTTTTTCTTTTGTGTATACTTTAATTTAATTATTTAATATAATTTGACTTAATAAATTTCCGATGTATTAATTTTCTAATTTAATTTGATTTGATTTGTTGCTTTTAAATTTTGAAATGAGTTTCCCAATTTTTCTTGCTCAAAATATATTATGTTGACTTAATAATTAAAATTTAGAAAAATAAATTATCATATTATTATATGAGTAACAAGGTAACTTATTATGATTATAAATATTAGATAATTAATTTAGCATAATCACATTTTATTAGCATTTTAATTTTAATTGTTGTTTCTTAATTTTGAGTTGAGTTTTCTAATTTTTTTAATCACAATTTATTATGTTGACTTAGTAATTCAAATTTCAGAAGTTTGAAATTAGTTAACTCAAAAATTTGAGTTATATGTTTAATGACATGTTTTTTCAAACATTAATTTTCTCAATGCGAATTCTTTTCACAAACATTCTTTTTCTTTGTTTTGAAAGTCAAATATACAGGTCATAATTTATTTTTGACTCATCACCAGTGTATACGCGGCCCTTTGATTTTTATTATATTCTTATTATAATCGATTGTTGGTGTTGACGAACATATTTACGTGAGCTATGTGGATTCAATGTAGTGGTTAGAAAGTACAAATGAGTTGGAGACTTGGAGATAATTGTTGATAAATTTAGTTCCAATGTAAGTATTATTTATCCAATAGATAAGTCAAACATTGATGTTAAAGTCAAATTTAGTTACTTTAAAAATTAAAACAAAACAAAATGCCTAATATATATGCTCTTACAATATGAAACTTTTCATTTAATGGTGATACCATATATTCCTAACTTACAGTCGTTTTATTATAAATTACTTTTCTATTTTTAGGGATTTTAGTTTTATAAATTAATAACTAAATTTAATATGGGCGAGGTCGTTTCAAAAGGTTTTTTGATTTAAAAAGAGTTAACTTATGTATAGTTTAAAAAGAAATATATATTTCAGAAATATTGTATATAGCATATGTTATGGTTTTAAATTACACGTGTTTGTTATATGATTCTTTTATTTCCACCCGTGTCGTACACGGGTTAATAACCTAGTTAATAAATGATGTTATTGCCATTTATTTTGAAATTTTTTAAACTATGAGTTAATGTTTAAAATTAATCTTCAAATTAACATGTGAAAATTATATAAATGAAAAATTGATGAGTTGGAAGCCTATGTGGACATGCTAGTTAAATGCCATGTGAAAACCTTGTATTACTTTAATAGTATAGTAAGATGCAATTATATGTTAAATGTTAATCAATTATGTTATTATTAATATAAGGACTATATTTATATAATATGATAACACTAATGAACTATGATATTATTCTAAATGTTAATCGAATTAATCGAATCGAACCAAAGCATTATCCGATGACTAATTTTTGTTTTTTGAAAAACGAATTTCGGTTCGGTTATTCATTTTAAAAAAACCGAACCGGACCGATTGATGGTGATAAAGATTATCAAGATAATGAGAAATGGACTAACCTTTGAAGATAAATAAGGTGATGAATATAGATTGAGACTAAACTTATAATACTTTTTAATGAATAATTTTGTTGAATCTTAAACTCTATTTAGCAACTTTGTATTTGTATAGTTCTACGTAACACATGTCTCTATCAATCAATCAATCAATCAATCATACCCAGTTAAGTCCCACCAACAGCAAAGCTATAAGTAGGGTCTGGGGAAGGTGGGTTGTAGGCACACCGTACCTCTATCTAACGGGATAGAGAGGTGGCTTTCAGAAGAGACCCTCAGCTCTGTAATACATAAGTATGAGGCAAAATATAGTAAATGAAATAGTAATAGTAATAATAGTAATAATAATAATATAATAATAATAATAATAATAATAAAATAATAATAATAGTACTATATAGTATGTGAGCAAAATAAGGTAAATAAAAGTCTTTAAGTGCTCATTTGTCCCTAAAAATCTTTAATTTTATTCCTACTTCTTCAAGAATTCCTATCTCCAACCATGTCCTCGGAGAGGTTTAGGTCTATCAAATCACGCCTAATCCTCTCATCCCAAGTCAATTTAGGTCGTCCTCTACCCCTCCTCCCCTCTATAGTCATGTTTTCTACGGATCTATCAGGATTCGTCGAATGTCTTCTCTTCACATGTCCAAACCATCTCAATCTTCACTCTCTTATCTTGTCTGATATGTTCGCTACCCCTAATCTCTCCCGAAACACAACATTTCTTATTCGGTCTATCCTTGTGTACCCACACATCCATCGTAGCATTCTCATTTCTGCTACCTACATCTTCCGCACTTGTGCCTTCTTGATGGCCCAGCAATCTGTTCCATATAGCATTGCAGATCTAACTGCGACCCTATAAAATTTTCCCTTTAGTTTAGTTGGGAAACTCTTGTCGCACAATATACCTGTGGCCGCTTTCCATCTACACCATCCTACCTGGACTCGATGAGTTACATCACTGTCTAATTCCCCATCGCTCTGCACAAAAGATCCTAGATACTTGAACTTTGTTACCTGCGGTACCACCTGCCCTTCAATGGTGATCTGTGTGTCATCATTGTCATTTACCTCCCCAAAATCACAGTGGAGGTACTCCGTCTTCGAGCGACTAATCCTTAAACCTTTTGTCTCTAAGGTTGCTCGCCACTCCTCTAACCTCATGTTTAGATCTTATTTGTCTCCGCAAGTAACACAATATTGTCTGCGAACATCATGCACCACGGGAGCGTGCCCTAAATCGACTTTGACAACTCATCCAAGACTACTACAAAAAGAAACGGACTCAACGCTGACCCCTGGTGAAGTCCTACCTCTACAGGGAAGAACTCAGTATCCCCCATGGGCGCACGCACACTTGTTGCGCTCCTGGTATACATATCCATAATTATCTCTATATATTTCCTCGGTACTCCTCTACCTTCCAAGCACTCCAAAAGCACCTGTCTTGGCACACTGTCGTATGCCTTTTCAAGATCAATAAACACCATATGCAGGTGACGTTTCTTCTCCCTATACTTTTCCATCAATCTTCTTACAAGGTGTATTGCCTCTGTGGTGGAACGCCCCGACATGAAGCCAAATTGGTTCACTGTAACTTGGGTTTCCCGTCTAAGTCTAACCTCAATCACTCTTTCCCATAGCTTCATAGTATGGCTTTGTAATTTGATTCCTCGGTAGTTACCACAACATTGGGCGTCTCCTTTGTTCTTATAGATAGGAACTACGACGCTGCTCCTCCACTGGTCTGGCATCTTACCAGATTTGAGGATAATATTGAAGAGATTAGTTAACCACATGACTCCTTCCTCTCCCAGACACTTCCACACCTCGATGGGTATGTTGTCTGGGCCAACCGCCTTAGCCCTTCCCATCCTCCTAAGTGCAGTCTGAACCTCTTCTCGTGTTATCCGTCGGCAGTAACAATTATTCGGTTGTTGTCGTTGGGAGATTGTGTTGTCATGTTCTTGTTGGTAAGCTCTCCCATTGTTAAAAAGATTGTGAAAGTAGGTTTGCCATCTTAGCTTGATGTCCTGCTCCTTGACCAGTACATGTCCATCTGTATCCTTTATGAACTTCACAGGTCCTAGATCTTGCCTTCTACGCTCCCTAGCTTTGGCAATCTTATACATAGCATGTTCCCCCTTTTTGTTTCTAAACTTTCATACATCCGTTTATACGCCGCGTTCTTTGCTTCTGCCACTGCCTTCTTCGCCTCTCTCTTGGATTTTTTGTAGGGCTCCCTCAATTCCACTCGCTCCTCCTCATTCGTGCACCTCATAAGCTCCCTAAAACATCTTTATTTGTCCCTTATCTTGTCTTGTACGACCTCATTCCACCACCAAGACTCCTTGTGCCCACCTGCCTTTCCTGTTGTTACCCGAGAGTCTCCTTTGCTACTTGGATAATGTTTGCCGCCATAGCTTCCCATATATGAGTTGAGTCCTCATTTAGGAAGATAAGGGACAAACAAAGATGTTTTAGGGAGCTTATGAGGTGCACGAATGAGGAGGAGCGAGTGGAATTGAGGGAGCCCTACAAAACGGCCAAGAGAGAGGCGAAGAAGGCAGTGGCAGAAGCAAAGAACGCGGCGTATAAACGGATGTATGAAAGTTTAGAAACAAAAAGGGGGGAACATGCTATGTTTAAGATTGCCAAAGCTAGGGAGCGTAGAAGGCAAGATCTAGGACTTGTGAAGTTCATAAATGATACAGATGGACATGTACTGGTCAAGGAGCAGGACATCAAGCTAAGATGGCAAACCTACTTCCACAATCTTTTTAACAATGGGAGAGCTCCTTATGCCCACCTGTCTTTCCTGTTGTTACCCCGAGAGTCTCCTTTGCTACTTGGATAATGTTTGTCGCCATAGCTTCTCATATATGAGGTGAGTCCTCATTTAGTCTAGTCCTCATTTTGCTACTTGGATAATGTTTATCGCCTTTGCTACGTAACACGTGTCTATTTTTGTTATTTTTTTTGTTGAATTCAATATATATGTGGTACTCTAATAAGTTATTATACAAGCTTAAAATATGCATTTTCATTTTTAAACATTTTTTTTTGCAATGTCTGCACAGAATAAAAAAAAAACAGAAATAACCGAACCGAAACAGAAAATAACCAGAAAACCGAAAAATCGTAAAACCGAAAACCAAACGGTTTGTATATTCAAATTATCGATTACTTAGGTTTCGGTTTCGCCTAATAACCGAACCGAACTTTGCTCAGCCCTAGTCGCGCTCACGTTAATCCTCACAAATTACTTAATTATTAATTCAATTATTTAAATATGGTAATTCTTAATCCTTCAAATTTTTTTAATTATTTAAATATAGTAATTCTATAATACTATTTATTTGTCAATATTTAAATATTGTATCTTTTAAATTCATTACTATTTGTATCTAACGAATATTTATTGATAAAACCACATTATGTTTAGAATTAATGGTATATATTGAGAAGGTCACTCCCTAATATTGTCACTTCAATGTATCGAGATAAAATTGAATAAAATCATGATTTACTTATTTATCCTTACCTTTTCTTTTATTTTATCTCTTTACTGTTTAAAAATGTAAAAATTTGGGTATATGCGAGCAGTGGCGGCCCAACCATTTTGGGGCCTAGAGCAAAAAAAAAAAAAAAGAATCAGGGTCTTACCGAAAGTTAGAGAGATGCAATTATAGAATTTATAAATTAAACGATTGTTGTGTTTCATATATGAAATTAAAATTTTTTCCAATTTTGATTTGAAAAGGACTTTGATCTATATAATACAAATAAAAGGAATATATAAAGCACCAAACTCTCTTCTATATTTCCCAACAACAATTAAAAAAAGTTGTATAAACATGGCCTAGGGAAAAATTAGAATCTCATTCAATAAACCAGAACAAAGAAAAAACTTAAAAAAAACACTTGCATCGTAATAGAATCGAACCCGGGTCTAGAAAACCTTTTGAAGGCGGAAGCCTTGTACCTCAGCCACTGAAACAACTACTTATGGTGTTTTCTCATTAAACTAATTTTAATATCCTTTTTTGGTATATATATATAAAATTTTAAACTTTTTAATCGGGGCTTTATTTTATCGAGGACCTAAAGTCCTAGCTTCACCCCGCATAACTATAAGGCCGCCCCTATATACGAGTACATATACATATAATGTATGAACACATATGTTCATTTCTTGTATGTGATAAATGTGCATTCAGACAAAGTACAAAAATACAATATTTATAAAAGTTAAATATTAAACATATGCTATATATAAAAGTAAACATAATATTGTTTTCTATCTCATATACCAATTGTTAGCATTATGCACGGTCAATTTTTTAAGATTTAATTAAATCAATGACAAACATGTCTAATAGTGTATTATTTATTTAAAATTGCTGTAAAATCCATACAACGATGGTGTATTAACATGTTGAAAGGTTTATTGTTTACTATATATCGACAATTTATTAAATATTGTATTCTTAAATTACCGTTTAGTATACTGACATAAATTAGTAAATATATATTCGAATAACATACAAAATCTATTTAAAAAAATGGTTTTTAACAAAAAAAAGTCAAAAAGATTAAAACTTGAATAATCTCCTGATATGTTAATCGTTTAAATTAGGCATATTTTTTAAAATTTGCTTAAAGAAGCATCCTGCACATTAAAAGTGCACATTAAAAGTTAGTTCTCATTATTGTAGTAATACATTCATATCATTATTGTAGTGAGTTTTCAACAATTTGTAGTTGACTGTCTATTTTTGTCTTTTAGAATTACAACAGTATATTTGGAAACCAATGATAATAATATAGCATATCATTTTAACATAAAAATATAACATAACATATAAACAATATTATTTTACATAATATAATATGATATAATAACATATGATATAACAAATTATAACACAATATAACGTCACTAGTTTTTATCCCACGTGTTACGCGGGATACTTTTAGTTTTTTTTCCTTAACATTTCTATATTCCATTTCACCTAAACACAATCAAATTATATTAACAAAATCAAATTACAAAATATAACTCAAATAAACAAAATCAAATTCTAAAACAATAGATTCCATAAATCAAATATTACAAACCTCTGCGTTTTCAGGATCTCAGGACATATCAGTGAAAATATAGACGTTCACTCCACTCGATGAGTCAAAACCTGAACAACTGATAACCATGACACAATGTTTAATCTTGTAAATACATAGTAACATGTTTTAAGGAAATACGTATACTTACTAAATGAAGATGAACTTGTTGTTCCAAATGGTTGTTTGACTTGGTCCTACGAAGGCCATATATAAAACAATTATTAATTTAATTATATCAATTTGATCTGAAAACAAATCACATAAAAATACTCAAATCAACGACAAAGTAAGTGACTTGTTCCTTGGGAGACCGTTTGCTTGAACTGGAGTAATCATTCTGTTACGATCCCCCAACCAACAGGCAAACATGAACACCAAAAAGTAGAACACGAACCGGAGTGATCCCCATGGATAGGTTGTTGTCCACACACCAAACAAAGCCCATTTAGATTCAAAACATTATAACGCACAATTAATTGAATTATTATTCACCCAGTCACATTACAGGTATGGATCCTATATTAATTGACCAATCCATTTTTTAGATATATTAACAATATAATGAGGAATAAAGTATAAACTTACTCTGACTTTGGTTTGTTAGGTTCTTTAGGTGATTTGCTCCAACCTCGGATTTAGTTTCTCCTCAGAACCCTACACTTAGTTACCAACAAATTAATACGATTGTTAATTGAGATCTTCTACTACAGTTAATTTTAATTTTTTTTTACCTCATAATCAGCAAATAGAATAACCATTCCACCTCTATAGCGCACCGTGAATGTGCTAAATCCCAGATTTCTATAACCAAACTTTGGCAAGTTATACAAAAAGACATGTTTGCCCCCGTAACCAAAACACTAAAATTCTATATATGCATTAATTGAAGCCTGCATAACCTCTCTTCATAGCAACAAAGGATATCATATGGGAATGGAAATTAGAGAAATTTACATCATTGTTGTCGTCTATATGGCATTGGCAGTTTGGGCATGCTTTAGCGGGATTGCTTTTCCATTTGATGTTTTCAAGATCATATGCACCGAGACTTTTAATATTTGTTGCAATTCTGCTACTATCCACCAAACTGGAGCATGTTTAGCAAGACTATGAAAGTATATATATTTATCATAGAAGATGTGGTTTATCTAGGATTCAATCCAAATTTTGATATATATATATATATCAAAATTATATTTAACCCGTGGTCATTTTTAAGCGAAGTCGATTATTGAAACCGACCCGGAAGAGCCTGGCCCATCTAAACAAACCTATTATACAATTTCATGTTATGTAATCATAACTTGGTGTTGTTTTTTATTTATCCTAATCCTCCCCCCCCCTTTATATTTTAACTCGGTGTTGTTTATAACTGTAATCGAATACTTGAACTGACCCGAAACCACCAGACTTGAACTCGATTACCAAGGCAGACCCATCTAAACAAACCTATTATGCAATTCCATGTGATGCTATCATACTTATTTAGACTCGGTAATAGTTTCTTATGCTTACTCATGTCACCGTGTGTGAATAATAGTTGCACATGTATACACATCCATGTATACATGACAAAACAGCTTAGAAACACAAAAAACAACAGCTTAACTTAACTACAACACAAAGACGCTTACTATAGGCGAAAGACATAAAGTGGTAAGAATATATCCAACTACAATCTACAACATTTACTCACCAATATATAATCATGAGTCTGCCAAGTGAATCAGTTTCACCAAACAGATAGGGCACATGGCCCATACATAACCCACACAGTGACACAACTATGTAATATGATAAACCATACAAATTAAGTTAACCCACACTTAATCGTTTAGCATACTCATAGACATACTTAATGGTTGTTTGATCAAGTAAACAAATTTACAGCCAAATAGATAATTTAGTGGAGACATTAAAAGAAGCATACGCATGATATGATTCAAGTAATCCCGATTAAATCAATTTCAACACTGCAGGGTACTATCTAAGCCCTAATTAAGCAACTTACATGTCATCATAACCCTAATAATCATAAGAAACTTGAAAACTTGAATAGGGAAGAATGGTGGTGATGTTAGTGATTACAAATATACGATCTAAAAACAAAAATACAGATACACCGAAAGACAAATTAGGGTTTGCTCACTTACTGGTAATTAGCGAATGTCACAAATTGATCAACACATGTTGAAAACTTCTAAAAGATATCATCACTATATTAAGCGGTTGGGCACCTTTTTGTTATCTTATAGTGAATATTATCACAAGAATCTTTCGAATTACAAACTTTAAAGTATTTAATTCACCAATAAAAAACCCCATTGTCTTCAACGATGTCCCCATCTCCCGATCCTTGGCTACGACGCTTATTTTCAAGAACCCATATTTGACTCTCCCAACCTTCACTTTCATCATTCAAAAACCGACTATAAAACACACACCCATAAACCCAAAACCCCATATCATCACTCTTGCTTTCTGACTCATTATTGCACGTACGAGTGAGTGATAACTGATTACCTCAAAGTCCCCGAAACACAAGAACATCTTTCAAGATTCGGTATGTTTTATTCTTATTATTATTCTGAAATGAACCCTTTGATAAACCCTATTTTCCTACATGGGTTTGTGGCTTCCATACAATTTATGTTCTTGATTTTCATGTTAATCTCTTGGGTTTGGAAAAGATTCAAGATTGATCCAACTTTGGTTCCTAAACAAAGCTCTAAGTGTTTGTTTTACAAACAAACTTTGTTTTGTTCTATTGTTCTTTCACTCTTTAATCTTGTTTTGTGCTTCTTGAACAATTTTTATTGGTATAGAAATGGGTGGACTGATGAAAAGATTGTAACCCTTTTGCATGCTGTTCTTGGAACACTTGTTTGGTTATTTGTTTCCGTTTATTTGCACACACTTGTTTCAAATTCGTCGACGATAACTAGAAAATACCCGGCCGTCGTAAGGGTTTGGTGGGTATTTTTCTTTACAGTTTCTTGTTATTCTGTTGTGGTAGATTATGTTTACTACAAAAGAGCCCATGATTCAATTCCTATGTTCTTTGTTTCTGATTCCGTGTCTAGTATCATGGGTTTGTTTCTTTGTTTTGTGGGGTTGTCCCACAAAACCGAGGACGAATCCCAAACTAATAATCTTGAAGAACCCCTTTTGAATTCTGGTGTGTCTAGAGCTGAAGTTGCATCAACTTACGAAAATGCAAGTTTCCTTAGCTTGGTTACATTTTCTTGGATGAATTCTCTAATTGCAAAAGGCAACAAAAAAGCATTAGACCTTGAAGATGTCCCCCAGCTTGCAAAAATAGATAGTGCGAAAGAAGTTTATCCTGTTTTGTTAAACAAAGTAGAGTCTTTAAGCAATGGGAGTAATCAAATCACTTCATTCCGTCTCACGAAAGCCTTGTTGTACATCATTTGGAAAGAAGTCGTCATCACAGGAATACTCGCTTTAGTATCTTCGTTGACTAGTTTTGTCGGTCCTTACCCCATAGAAGAATTTGTTCAATACTTAAACGGACAACGTGATTACAAAAACCAAGGTTTTGTTTTGGTGGCTGCATTCCTTGTTGCCAAGGTTATAGGGTGTTTCACACAACGACATTGGTACTTCAAGCTCCAACAAGCTGGAATGAGAGCGCGATCTGCCATTGTTGCCATGATTTACCAAAAGGGGTTGACCATCTCCGGCCAGTCAAAGCAAGGGAACTCAAGTGGCGAAATCATCAACTTCATGGTTGTTGATGCGGGAAGAATAGACGAATATGCTTGGTATATGCATGATTTTTGGCTAGTTCTTATTCAAGTGGGGGTCGCGTTATGGCTTCTATATAAAAACTTAGGACTAGCCTTCATTGCTTCATTAATCGCCACAATTGTTGTGTTGTTGGCCAATCTTCCACTCTGGAGCATACAAGAAAAGCTTCAAGATGAGTTGATGAAATTCAAAGATAAACGGATGAAGTCAACATCTGAAATCTTGAGGAACATGAGGATTCTTAAACTTCAAGGTTGGGAAATGAAGTTTTTGTCCAAAATTACCAAACTTAGAGATGAAGAACAAAGTGCATTGAAGAAGTACATTTATACTTTATCCATGTCTTCTTTTATCTTCTGGGGTGCTCCAATTGTTGTTGCAGTGGCCACTTTTGCAACATGTTTATTTCTTGGTATCCCACTTGAATCAGGGAAAGTACTTTCAGCACTTGCAACTTTCAAGATCCTTCAAGAGCCGATTTACAATCTCCCCGACTCGATATCAATGTTTTTCCAAACTAAAGTCTCACTTGATCGAATTGCCACTTATCTTCGCCTCAACGACATCGATTCTAGTGCTGTTTATAGGGTTTTACAAGGTAGTTCTGAAACCGCTGTTGAGATCATAGATGGTAACTTTTCTTGGGATCCAAGTGCATCTTCTAACCCGACTTTGAAAGATATAAACCTTAGAGTGAATCATGGTATGCGGGTTGCGGTTTGTGGGACCGTTGGGTCAGGGAAGTCGAGCTTACTGTCTTGTATTTTGGGTGAGATATCAAAGATATCAGGAAGTGTGAAAGTTGAAGGATCAAAGGCATATGTAGCTCAATCTCCATGGATTCAAAGTGGAAAGATCGAAGACAATATCTTGTTTGGTAGGGAGATGGATAGAGAGAGGTATGAAAAGGTTCTAGAAGCTTGTTCTTTGAAGAAAGATCTTGAAATCCTTTTGTTTGGTGATCAAACGGTAATTGGGGAGCGAGGGATCAATCTGAGCGGGGGTCAAAAGCAGAGGATACAAATAGCTCGGGCTCTTTATCAAGATGCTGATATCTATCTTTTTGATGATCCGTTTAGTGCTGTTGATGCTCATACAGGAAGTCATCTGTTCAAAGTAAGTGGCTTTGTTTGTGTTTTTAGCATATTTAAAGATTTTAATCAGATTATTTAAATATGCATTCTGTATTTTTTGGAATGACAGGAATGCATGCTGCAATTTTTGGACTCGAAGACGGTGATTTACATCACACATCAAGTAGAGTTCTTACCTGCTGCAGATCTTATCCTGGTTAGCTATCTAATTCTTAGCTTCATTTAGTTTGCACATTTGAGCTTCCATTTTACATACACTTTTAGAGATGAATTTTAGGCTGGCTGCTGGCCCGAAACCAGAAAACTGCCTTCTTGTTTACAGTTTAGTTTTTTATTTTTTTTTTCATTTGTACATATGAATTAATTATCTCACTTGATATAACATTACAATTAGGTGTTGAGAGATGGAAGGATCACACAAGCCGGAAAGTATAACGACATTTTAAATTCTGGAAGCGACTTTATGGAACTTGTAGGCGCACATAAAGAAGCATTATCAGCCATTGATTCCATGGGGACCACTGTCCAAGAACAAACAGAAAGCTCGAAGGAGACTACAAACGATGGTCAAAACGGTAAACCAGACGATTCCTCGGCTTCAAAGGCGCAACTTGTTCAAGAAGAAGAACGAGAAAAAGGAAGAGTCGGGCTCTCAGTTTAATGGAAATACATAACAGCTTACGGTGGGGCACTCGCACCAGTTGTAGTGTTTGCAGTAATCCTCTTCCAAATACTTCAAATCGGAAGCAATTACTGGATGGCTTGGGCATCTCCAGTGTCAGCAAGTGACCCAGCCCCGGTTACCGGCACAACACTGATCATTGTTTATGTCGCTTTAGCTGCTGGATGTGCTTTATGCGTACTTGCAAGAGGCTTGCTTATTGCAACTGTTGCATATAAAGCCGCCTCTATTCTCTTCCACCAAATGCACTTGGCCATTTTCCGGTCACCCATGTCTTTCTTTGACTCAACTCCAAGCGGACGAATACTAAATAGAGTAAGAAAAAGTCCTTTCTCTACAATAAATACGTGTTTGTATTAAGATTTTAATGTTTTATTTAATATTTATAGGCATCTACAGACCAAAGTGCGGTGGACTTGCAAATTCCTTACCAAATTGCATCATTTGTGTTTGCAATCTTTCAACTTCTTGGCATCATTGCGGTTATGTCACAATGTGCTTGGCAGGTGATCATTATTTTCATTCCAGTTGCGGGACTGTGCATATGGTTACAGCAATATTACTTGCTATCAGCAAGAGAAATGGCCCGGCTAGTTGGAGTTTGTAAAGGTCCAGTTATACAGAATTTTTCTGAAACAATATCGGGATCAATAACCATTAGAAGCTTTGATCAACAAGCCAGATTCCAGGAAACAAATCTAAAACTGAGTGATGATTTTTTAAGGCCAAAGTTTCATGCTGCCGCAGCTATGGAATGGTTGGGCATACATTTGGATATGCTGTCTTCGTTTACATTTGCTGTGTTTCTAATTTTCTTGATTTCTATCCTGGAGGGATACATTGATCCAAGTATTGCTGGATTGGCTGCTACTTACGGGCTTACTTTGAACACCTTACAAGGATGGGTGGTATGGACTTTAACCAACCTCGAAAACAAAATTATTTCAGTTGAAAGAATATTCCAGTACTCCTCGATCCCGAGTGAGCCTCCTCTTGTTATAGAATCAAACAGGCCTGATGATCAGTGGCCGTCACAGGGTGAAGTTGATATACAGCATCTGGAGGTACTTAAAAGTCTAAAATCCTACACTTATCTGTCAGCTATTTAAATTTTTCAGTATTGTTAATTGAATGGTTTTCTTTTGAAAGGTTCGGTATGCACCACATATGCCACTTGTGTTGCGAGGTATTACGTGCACTTTCAGTGGGGGAAAGAAAACTGGAATAGTAGGAAGAACTGGCAGCGGGAAGTCAACTCTAATACAAACTCTCTTCCGTCTTGTGGAGCCCGCGGCTGGGCAGATTTTGATAGATGGGATCAACATCTCAACAATCGGACTTCATGATCTTCGTTCAAGATTGAGCATAATTCCTCAAGATCCAACCATGGTTGAAGGGACTATCCGAAGCAACTTGGATCCCCTTGAAGAGTACACAGATGATCAGATTTGGGAGGTAGTTAAATTACAAATTATCCATTTGAATGTATTCAAACTATAATTATGGTGCTATAATAGTATAATCTAACTTAACTATATTTGTTAATTCAGGCTCTTGATAAGTGCCAACTTGGCGACGAAGTAAGGAGTAAGGAAGGGAAGCTTGACTCACCAGGTATGGCTCAGAGTATTTGCATCAGTTCTTTTTCTTATATTTAACTTTAAAAATTTTCCTAAAAATTAAACTTCATAGTTACCGAGAATGGAGAGAACTGGAGCGTTGGTCAAAGGCAGCTGGTCTGTCTCGGGCGTGTGCTACTCAAAAAGACCAAAGTCTTAGTACTTGACGAGGCTACCGCATCAGTGGACACTGCAACTGATGGAATGATTCAACAAACACTCGGGAAACACTTCACCGACTCAACTGTAATAATGATCGCACATCGTATTACCTCTGTGCTCGATAGTGACATGGCTTTGGTTCTAGAACAAGGTTTGTTGTAAAAACTTCGGTGTATGTTGTGTCATCTGTGCGATTAAAATCTTGATCTAAGTAATTTATTTTTCTTCGGTATGCAGGTCTGGTTGACGAATATGATTCCCCAACAAAGTTGCTGGAAGATAAATCATCCTCATTTGCAAAGCTTGTCGCTGAGTATAGTATGAGATCAAGTTCCAGTTATGAAAACTTAGCAGCAACATAATCTGTTTGTATCAAAATTGGTACTTGATTTAATCTTGATTGCTCAACTTGATACGGGAAGCTGTATGATTTTTGACTGTCGGGTTTAACCGTTTATAGATACTACAATAACCTTGTTATATATAATTTCGCTGTTTGCATTTTTGATGTTTGTAAGCATAACTAGTTTCTTGCTGTAAGTCATCTAAAGTTATCTAAAATCATTGTTTTCCATCAAGTTTTGAGTTACTTAGCTTAAATATTTGTGCAGATTGCAACTTCTTTATGAAATTAAGTCACTTATAAAACCTTACTAAACTTATTTTAACATGGTCATATCAAACCTTATACGAAAATCCCATGTTTGTCAACATGAACACAGTATGACTTCTGAACAGGTCAACTTTATAAACTGAAGCAAGTCAACGGTACACGGATGGGGGTTGAACATGATACTTGTCAACCTTCGTTCCAAAGCAATTACTCGAGTTTATCTTTTACAGTCATTTATCCTAACGAATGTGTTTTCTTTTTCTTTCTCCTATTAAATGGTATATGATCAGATTTGAGTATTAGATTCACTTATCCTAGAAAGTCCATTTTTTCACCAGATATACGAACATAAATGGCTACCTATTCTTATACTCGCTTAATTAATTCGTGAGTTATGAAAACAAATGAGGATGTTTAATAATATATAAAAATATGGGTAGAACCGTAGAACTTATATTAAACGAAAAAGATCTAATTTTTATTTGAAATTAAAGGGAGAGTAGAAATTGTACTTCTCTAAAATCTAAATGGAGAAAGTTGGGCCTGATATATGGGCTAAGGTACCTTAATGTAGAGGTGCACAAAAAATCCGAACCCGGAACCGGACCCGAAATAAATACCCGGAACCGGTTTTTCTAATACCCGGGTTTTTAATACCCGAACCCGTACCCAACCCTACCCGTAGGGTACGGATAGAGTATGCATTTTTGCACTAAAACCCGAACCCGAACCGGACCCGATTTGTACCCGGTAATACCCGAAAACCCGATTTGTACCCGGTAATACCCGAACCCGGAACCGGGGTTTTCCAATACCCGAAACCGGGTATTTCAAATACCCAATGTATACCCGAAAAATACCTTAAAAATACCCAAAAAATATCTCTAAAAAGTGTAAACTTTTAAAAAATCCAATCTATACCAAAAAAATACCGGAAAAAAACCCGAAAAAACCCGTAAATAGGGTTTTTCCAATATCCGATAATAGGGTATTCAAATACCCGGTTTTAGAATACCCGTTTCTATACCCGACCCGAACCCGATGCATAGGGTATGGTTTTTAGAGACAATATCCGACCCGAACCCGACCCGACTATTACCCGTACCCGGTCATACCCGTACCCGGTCATACCCGAACCCGGTTCTATAACCGAACCCGGGTATTTAAAAAACCCGATTTGTGCACCTCTACCTTAATGTAATAACATGGGGCCTATGGGCTTAGGCTAGTTGGCAATGATGGCAAAGTTACGATGGTTTGAACTTTGAAATTTAGGTTCTTTCCATTTATGAATTTCCTAGTCGTGTTATATTATTTTTTTTTCTATCACGTAATTGTCATATGGACCATGTTATCCACCTTGGAAGTTGGAGCTTCTTTGTTATGTTAGGGTAAGATTTTATGTAAATGCAATTAGTGATACGTGCCCAATCACTTTAACCCTCGTCCACCATGCATGCATAATATGGAGTCGTGGGCTAGCTAATGCATCAATTTTTATGGCATTATTTACTTTAACTGTTTTGTTTTAAGCATGTTATTTTAGGTAGTAGCTTAGTGGTGATAAACTCTAGTTAGTTTCTTTAGTTCGTTTATTTTGTTGCATATAAAAAGGCCTTGATTAGTACTAGGTGAGGAAAGGTAGATGTGTGCTTGCAAGTCCTAACTTTAAAAGGTTAAGTTTCTTATGACGGTTGAATCATCAAAAGGGAGCTTTGGGGTGGCAAACTCGAAACATGCTAAATTTTGTTGGTCCGAGGAACCTGAGGTAGTATTCCTAGCAGTCCTGAGACCAAGCCGAGCCCAACCCGATACCATTCTATGCACCCTATATTAGGAGAAACCCTTTTGGGTTCCACCGCTAATATAAAGAAAAGAAAAAAAAATAAATTTCAAACTCATTTGAAGCGGTTTTTGTTGACACCGCTTCAAATTCTTTTCGGCACATAGAAATAGATTTGTACTAGTGTACTTGTGTATACTATCAAAGAACTGAAAATGTGTATGATTAAATTTGGTTGAATTAAAGAGATTATAATATGTAATTATGTTATATATATATATATATATATAGATAGATAAAGGATCCAATACAAAAATTGGTTATCATACATTACGTACGATAGATTTCCTATCGTTGATTTCCAATTTAATTAATCTGATTAGTTAAGTACCCATAAGGGGTGTTTTTGTCTTTTTACATTACTTTTCAAAATCGATCGCGCCTGTATTATAAACCGTTTATTATAAATTTGATCACGTATCCAAAAACTAATTAATAATTGAATTGGCGATTTTTGTTATTCGATTGACTGGACGGTATCGTTGATTTGTTTATCGTCATGTATTACGATCATCAAAGTAAGTTTATTTTAGTTTTAGTTTTAATCAATTATTTATGTATTTAGCTGTACACTATAGGTTTAATCGACTAGATTTTTTAGGTTTTTAGGTTAATTTTTTGATGACTTTACGATCGATTATGAATTTTTATGAATTTATGTGTTTTTATAGGTGTTTAGTAATTGTGATTCGAATTAACTTCAGATTTATGTGTCGTAATAGCAATTCACGGGAAGGTTTTTTTGTTGTTTGATTTTGAACGCATTAGAACGTATATGTTTTAGGCAAGTTTTTGTGATTAGGATATTTTTTTGATGTTTTTTCGTTGTATACTATAGGTTTTATGGACTGATAAGTTAATTTGATCATTTTTTTAGTTTTTTTATGTTTTGTATATTATATGATTGATGTTTTGTGTTTATGTATAGGTGCCAAATTTTTGTGAATCGATTTAGACATAAAATTATTTGTCTTAATATCAAATCGCGAGTAGGAATGATTTTTTTATATTAGAACGTATAAGAACGTTTATTTTTTGTGTATTTGAAAATTATTTTTCATAGCAAATTGTGAATATGAGTTTTTGTTTTTTTGATTTTGAACATAATAGAACGTATAAGAATGTATTAGATTGAATTTTCTTTTATCAGATCATTCATTAGATCTTGTTATACCTCAAGTTAATGCATCTTGCAAACCTTAAAAAGGAATGGTTTTTGAATCTGTTGATCATGCATATGATTTCTATTGTGAATATGCAAAGAAAGCTGGTTTTTGTGTTCGTAAAGGAGGCTCGTACATGAATGAGGGTTTATTAAAGTCTAAATAATTTACGTGTTCGAAAGGTCACAAGCCAGCAAATAATTATGATTCTATGGCTGAAAAAGATCGTTCCAGCAGACCGTATTATAAAAGAAGGAAGAGACCAACAATTAGGTGTGGTTGTCGAGCTCAAATTTTTCTAAAATCTGTTGATGGGTTGGGGTTTGAAATAAATGATTTTTTCAAAGGACATAATCATGAAATGGTGCATGCAAATGATATGCATTTTGTTCGATCAAATAGAAAGTTGACTCATGTACAACAAGATATTATATATGAGATGTCAACATTGAATTTGGGCCCTGTTAAGGCGTTTAATATTATGAGGACAAAGTATGGAGGATTTGAGGAAGTTGGGGCTACAAAAGATGATTGTAAGAATTTCAAATAGAGTTTAACTTGTTATATTGGCGAGTATGACGCTGAAATGGTTGTTCAAAGATTAAGCGGGAAGAAAAACCGTTGTGATGGTTATTTGTTTGAGTATACAGTTAATACTAACGGTGAGTTAGATCGTTTGTTTTGGGCTGATGATATTTCAAAGAAAAATTATTTGGCTTTTGGAGATATTATATCATTTGATGCAACATTTAAGACAAACAAGTATGTCAATTTTGATACAATTATTTTTTACTTTTTTATATTTTTACACATTTTTTTAATTAGTTTTTATATTAATTTGTTTTTTCAGGTACAATATGGTTTTTGTACAATTTACTGCCATTGATAATCACTATCGGATTGTTACTGTTGGTGCTGCGTTATTATCGTCCGAATCTATCGAATCTTATTCATGGATTTTGAAAGTTTTTCTTGATTCTTTTGGTATTTCCCCAAAGGTGGTTGTTACTGATCAAGATCCTGCAATGAAGCAAACAATCTCCCTTGTTTTACCAAATTCGAGACATCGGTTATGTATGTGGCACATTATTAAAAAACTTGCTGACAAGGTAACTTTATTTTTATCGTATTTTAAAGCATTATGCATATGTGTTAGAACGTGTTATAATGTATAAACATTGCTGCATATATTTACAAAACGTGTCAGAACGTATAAACATTTTTTTTAGGATGTATCAGTTTTTGTATTTTTTTTGTCTGCAACAGTTATGAGTGTAGAACGTATAAGATTGTATATACCCATTGTTTTCTGATATTAACCGATTTAACAAATTTTTAATTTTCCAACATCAGGTTGGTGTTGCCTTTTGTAACAATGAAGATTTCAAACGCAAAATATGTGACATTGTTTGGACGGATGCAATTTCTCAATCTGAATTCGAGACGTAATGGAAACTAATAATGAAGGAATATGATCTCGAAACAAATAAATGGTTGTCTGACATGTTTGAAATGAGATATGATTGGATCCTCGCGTACTATATGGATGAACCATTGTCTGGTCTTATGAGAACTACATCGAGATCAGAAAGTGAAAATCATTTTTTTTGTCAAGTTTCTAACTCACAATTATCACTAGTTGAGTTATTTAGTCATTTTGATCATTGTATGGAGATTCAAAGGCACAATGGTAGGAAAAATGATCATGATACAAGGTACACGCATCCAGATCCGGTTAGTTCAAATCCGTTTGAGAAGGAAGCAGAGCTGATGTATACAAAGGCTATTTTTAATGATTTTCAAGATGAAATGTATCATATTAGAAGTGGTGTTGCATGCTTGAAATCCACTGAAGAAGATTGTGTGAGGTTTTCTGTATTTGACTTTAATGCTTATGTCCCAGGCTGTTTGGAGGTATGAAATAGTTAAACAAATTTTTATTTTTTTTTATTTTTTTTGGTAGAACGTTGTAGAACGTTTAAAATGATTTTTATTTATGATTTTTTACAGAATGTGTAAAGTATTTTTATATATTTTGTGTCAGGTTTTGTTTAAGAAGGAAGGTGAGGACGGAATTGACTCGACTATTTCATGTCAATGCAAAAGATTTGAACATTATGGATTATTATGTCGTCACAGCCTTTATATTTTAAATTTGTTCAGAGTTACCAGATTTCCAAAAAAGTACATGGTGGACCGTTGGAAGAGAGATGCTGGTCTTAATCCTAGAACTGCTCCTATTTCAAGTTTCGGTAATGACAAGTTTTTAAAAGTTAAAGAGATCTCAAGGGAAATAACATTGGCTGGAGAGTATCTCATAAATAGTTATGTAAATGATGTTGATGAGTTAATCAAAGTCAGGGATCAAATGAATATAATGATCAAACAAGCTGATGAGACAAGATACAAAAGAACTCATTTATCAAAAAGGGATAGGTTTTATGCTATTCTAGGTTATGATCAACCAAATGAGGTGACAGTTCGTGTGCCTAGTGGTATAAAAAACAAGGGTCGCGGGTCGCATACACGGATTAAATCACAGAAAGAGATAGCTATAAGTCGATCTGGCAAAAAATATAGGGAATGCAAAGTTTGTCATCAACAGGGTCATAACAACCGAACTTGTCCTCAACTTCGAGAAGAATAGTTTTCTAAGTGTTCTTGTTTTGTTCATATTTTCTTTTTTTAAACTTTTTTATGTTTTTATTTTTCTGGAACGTATAAGTTTTTTTGTGTATACTGGAACGTGTAAGCTGGGTGAATAATACTTAATAAAAACCGTTGATAGATTAAACCATGTTCCACCGAGGTTACAAAAGAGGACCACATCTAGAGACTTTTCAAAATAACCTATTTACAAACTTATTTTAAACTACTACACCACCACATCACACCATCACCACACCACAACACAACACAAGCTGTCATCCCGAACCCTAGTTGTTGTCAATGATCCCTTGAGCATCTTCACGCTTGACTCTCTTATTCACCTTCACCTTGTGAGCTGTTTTCTCCAGAACATCATGAAGCTGACCATAGCATGAAGCCTGCTTTTCCAGGTAGGTTGTTGCCTCTTTGTTGAAGCTGCTATCAGGGTGCTTGAGAACTTCTTGGTACAGAGAATTGTTTTTTGTTGCTTCATCATTCACACTCCCTTTAATTTCTTCAACCACTCGTAGCCGATCACAGTCTCTAGCAAGCTCAATGTTGATTCTTGATCGGAAAATGCTCTTCACAGTAACATTTCCAGAATCCATTTTTTTTTTCAATTTTTTTTGTTTTGTGTTTTTGGTGTGTTGTGTTAGCTCTCTTTTTATAGCCCAAGTTATCTGAATTCAGTATAATTATATCTAGTTAGATTTAATAGCTTAGTAGCCATGATTACATTACCAAAGTTTTCAATTTTTAATCAATTCAGTATAATCTGTCACTGCTTTCAAACAGTGAGAATCTTTCGAACGTATAAGGACGTCTAATGTAATCATAGCTTTGTCAGATAGATAAATTATAAAAGAAATTGTTAATATTTGAAATTATTTAAAGAAATTGTTAATTTATTTTTTATTTAGAATTTATTAACTGGTTAGTGTTTTAACATATAGCATCTGTCATTTCAGTAGTTTTAATTTTTGGTCTATTTCTCAAGATGGCATTTGATGGAACGTATGAGAACGTTTAAGTGTTTTTTCAAAACTGACATTTTGATGGAACTTGTTAGAACTTGTAATAGTAACATAATTACTTTAAAATCTGACAAAAGTTATTACGGATTAATTACATATATCTTTCAATTTTTTTTTCAAATTGCCATTCATTAGAACGTGTGAGAACGTGTAACTTCATAATTACATGCATATGTCATTTTTTGACTTTGGAACGTGTAAGAACATGTACCTTTAAAATAATTTGTGATATTTTTGAAAGATTCTTACTGTTCCCAATAAATTTCATTTACTGTCTTATACCTTTATTTTTATCTAGTTATTTTCAACCACTCCTTTTCAATTTACCACACAAAAATCATTCCACAAGATATGGATTCATCATCTTCATCGTTATCTTCTTCATCAGCTAAGGATCTGTTGTTGAAACAGAATCAAGCTCAGATCCAGGAAGATATCAAGAATCGTGCTGCTTTACATGATGAGTTTATCAAGACTGCTGACATGCCAGGTAGTACTATTAACTATCTGTGAGCTTTCCTTTTGATTGACACAGGGAAAAAGGAGGTGGATGAGTTGAAAGATCTGTGTAAGGCGATAAAACTTCTCAATTGCTCTCTTGATTTGAAGACCGAGTTTCTCAAGTTTATTATGTAATAAATTTGGATTAGCTGTGTTTTCTGTGTTTTTACCCAATAATTGTAGTATGTTTTCTTTTTCTAATGTGTGATGTGTTTTGTGACTTTTTGTCAAAACTATGTTTTTTTATGTAATATGTTTTTATGTTTAATGTGTTAGCTTTTGTGATAACTTTCTATGTTTTAATATATTTAGAACGTATAAGCAACATCTAATTAAGCCAAGTTATTTAGATCTACCTAGAACGTATAAGCACAAACTCATCTAATTAAGCCAAGTTTTCACTGTCATTTCCATACAAAATATGATAGAACGTATAATCAACATAATTAAGCCAAGTTATTTAGATCTACCTAGAACGTATAAGCACAAACTCATCTAATTAAGCCAAGATTTCACTGTCATTTCCATACAAAATATGATAGAACGTATAAGCAACATCTAATTAAGCCAAGTTATTTAGATCTACCTTAGAACGTATAATCACAAACTCATCTAATTAAGCCAAGATTTCATTGTCATTTCCATACAAAATATGATAGAACGTATAAGCAAAATCTAATTAAGCCAAGTTATTTAGATCTACCCTTGAACGTATAATCACAAACTCATCTAATTAAGCCAAGATTTCACTGTCTTTTTCCATACAAAATATGATAGAACGTATAAGCAACATCTAATTAAGCCAAGTTATTTAGATCTACCCTTGAACGTATAATCACAAACTCATCTAATTAAGCCAAGATTTCACTGTCTTTTTCATACAAAATATGACAGAACGTATAAGCAATATCTAATTAAGCCAAGTTATTTAGTTCTACCCTTGAACGTATAATCACAAACTCATCTAATTAAGCCAAGATTTCACTGTCTTTTCCATAAAAAATATGATAGAACGTATAAGCAACAAACTATAATGAAACCAAATTAAACCAAGTTATTTAGAACTACCAAGTTATAAGCACAAATTCATTAAAAAGTTATTTCCATACAAAAATATAATAAACATGTCAAACTTGCTTTCCCCAATCTTTTTCTCATATGTCTGGTTTATTCGTCTTGCCTCTCATCAATTTTAGCAGTTAACATGTTGTTACTGAATAGTTGGTTGTCAGATGATGCATCAAATTCCTTTGCTAGTCTAACTAAATCGGATTTGGCTTTGTTGATGTTGGATAGTAACACCTTTGACATGTATTTTACCCTCAAATCGTTTAGTTGTCGTTTATGCCTTGGACACTCTTTATAAAATCCGGATGTCCATGGATACTTCCCTTTGTAAGTTTCCACGTGTCTTATAGTGAACACACCACAATCGAGTACGTTGTTTTTTGTTCTCCAATCCATTTGCAGCCTCTTGATTTGTGATATTTCCAACCTTGGTGCAATCGAGTGCTTCTTTCTCAACAAGTACATGCAAAAAACATCCCTCTGCGGGCAAACAACGTATTTTATTATTTTTTTAATATACTAATTTAATCAGTTTATTTGAATGTTTAAATGTTTACCAGTTTTTCTGGGACACCCTTGTATCTTACTTCCATAGCTTATTTTGTAGCATCTGTTTTTTTTCTTGAGCTGTTTTAAAGGTAGCATTTTTTGATATATCACCGTTTGCCATGTTGTCAATCAGCACGATTGTATCTGTTTTCAAAATGAAAACAACCACATAGAAATGGTCTTAAAAAATTATTGGCACAACAAACAGCGTAACTGGGTCGAGAGACTTTTATTTATGTAAAGCCAATATCTTGTCAAGGTTGTCTGTGAAAACTTCCAGTATTTTATAATTGCTGACGTCAGTTTCCTTTAAATAGTAAATGCTTGGCTTCATGTATCAACAACAAATTTTGATAAGATTAATATTTATATATATTTTGTAGCATATATAAAATTAAAGAGTAATACTTACTATAAGCGTTGACGTAGCAAAAAATCTTAACGGGGATAATTTTTCATCTCTCTTTTTCTCTTCATGATTCAACAATTCGGTGTAAATGTCCATAGCTCCAGCCGAGATGTATATATCCGGACAAAAGCATTCAAACACAAATTTGAAAGCAGTGACGAATTCTGACTTGTAAATCACTTCAAATTTATGCTCATCAGAAAGATCAGAAATAACAAATCGTGAAACAATCCGCTCATCAGTTGTTATTTTTTCAGTCATTCCAATTTCCCGGTTCAGGTAAGGTGATTTCAAGGCTGGTGCTAGTCTTTTTTCTCTTTCTTCTCGTTGTAGTTTATTAATTTTTTGATTAATTGCAGCTGGTGTGGGAGATGTAGTAACAAGGGTCAATTTTTTTGATTTAGACTTAGGAGTTCTACATTGTGTTGTTTGATTGAAAAAAAGTGTTCCTTATCACTGAATCCAAGTCTTCACTGTCGTATTCATAGTCTTCTTCAACATTAACATCAACCAGCCCTATAGTACAACTAAGTTATAATATATAATTTTTTTGTGTGTGTTCTTTGTATATATAAAACTTTTTTGTTAATACCTTGAGTAGAGTCGTTGGTATTTGTTCTCTCACAAATTTCTGCATTTAATTCTTCCACTTCTGTAACTGCATACCATTTTTTGTTTTTAATTTTTTTTTGTTTGTATATTATCAAAATAACAAAAAATGTTTTTAAAAATACAAAGTGTTTAAATTGATTACCTCGAATGGGTTCTCCTGTTTGTCTTTCAGCAAAGTCTTGGGTTTTTGCACCTTGACTGCATCTCTTTTCTTCATTTTTTTCTTCAAGTTCTGTCACTACAATTTTATGGTAATGATTTTTCACTTTTACTTTAACATAATCAATAGTTTAAAATAAAAACTTACCTTGAATTATATCAGCAGTTTGTATCATACCATCGTCGTTCTTAAATGCCTTGTTACCTTGAGTTTGATCTCCCTCATCTGCAGAGCCATCCTGTGTCTCATTATCTTCAAACAACTTTTTTGTGTTTGAAAGATTTTCTAATATCAAATTAAACAAGATTTAGTAACGAAAATTAATATACTAGAAAGTCTTTTATTTTTACCTTGTGTTTTTCCTTGCTCTTTGGTTACTCCCATTTGATTCTCAATGACCTTTTCTACTTTTTTTGTTAAGCTTTTTGGATTCATATCTTCTTGTTTATTTTCTGTCTCGTTGGATACTCCCAGTTGGGTTCTCACATCTACTTTGCTCACATTATATTTGTTTTTTTAAATACATAATAAATAAAAAAATTTGAGATATACTGTAATAGAATGTATAAGAACCTACAATTGAGATGTTTTTTTGTTACCTTCTTTTTGTTCGTTGTTTACTCCAACTTGATTCTCAACATTTTTTGGTTGTTCATGGTCTTGTCTTACGTCTTATTTTCGTGGCACATGGTTTTTTATACATAATAAAGACAAAAAGTTGATGAGCAGAACGTATAAGAAACACCATTTTAATAGCAGATTTTGTTTTTACCTTGATTACAACATTTTGTGCCACTTCATTACCCTGATTCTTATCTTCTTGGCTTACATCTTGTTTTATCACAGCATCATTATCATCTTTGGTTACATCATCTGTTTATATAATAAAAAATATTAAAAATTAAATGTTAAAACGTTTGAGAACGTATAAACCAAATGTAATTTTTTACCTGTATGTTGCTGTTTCTCATTTTCTTCTTCCCACTGATTTGCTACATCTTTTTGCTCCTCATTGTCTTGTCTCACAGCAACTTCATTGTCCTCAACTACGTTGCCAACATCATTTTCTACCTCATTGGCTAAGGTTTTTGGATTTTCATGTTCTTGGCTCACATCAGCTTATGTCGTTTAAAATACTTAATAAATACCAAAGTTTTCTAACTCTAAAACGTATGAGAACGTGTATTCAAGATGTTTTTACCTTTGTTCTGATTATCCACTTCTTTGTCTCCCTTGTTGGCATCCAATGAATCCACACCACAGTTGCTTTGACTTATTGAAAGATCAACTACTGCAACTATAATTTATACAGGGGTTAGGTATTGTAGTATACACAATTAAGGGAAACAAATGGTGTTTACCTAATTCATTTAGGCCTCCTCCTTCAGATTGAGATCCAAATGGTGTTTTTTTGGAACAATGGTTATGATTGAATTTAGCTTCCCAAGCACAACTCCTGTCAAATAACCATATGTTTGTTCCATGTCTTTCTTTACCTCTTTTTACCAACTCATCGATTTGAGAGACAATTTTATCAAATTCCTCTAATTTTGTGTCCATTTCTTTGTTCCAATTCTGTAATATATATTTTAGTTAATAATTTTTTTTATAAGAGAAATGTTTTGTATGCTTTAGAACTTTTACCTGTTCCTCTTCGGTGAAAATTTCTTTAGGTATATATGCAGACAATCCAGACAACTGTGGAGGGGTAGAGTAGTAGTCTATTATTTCTTGAGTTGCTGTCCCTATAGGCATCATCAAATTTTCTTCAACATTTTTTTCATTTTGTTCTTTGTTCGCAATTTCATTTTTTTCTTCTTCATCTTGATGATCTTCCACTCTTGTTGCATGTTCAGTCACTTGATGATTGTTAATTTCTTTTTCGGTGCAAGTTCCAGTGATCAGCAGAACCTTATCTTTTTCAATTTGTTCAATATTTGAAGGAACATCATCAACTGTTTTGGTATTTTTTTCAAATTAAAAAAATTAAGTTTTGCATCAGTAGTGCTATTTTTAACATTAGAAAGTAATAGTTACTTACCATGATTCTTTCTGAATCCATCACAATCGAAGTTTTATATAATTTACTATAAAACGATTACAATAAAGTGGCAGGCAAACGGGCAACAAGCTGCGCTGCAACCCCCTTTTGAACAGCAAAGCCAATCGATGATCATTTTCAAATTTTTCATTCTCCTTTCCAGCATCAATGATCATCAGAACATTATCCACATCAGTTGCATTTTTTCCCACCAATTGATCATGGCTTGTTTTACCTTCACTCACTTGTTCATTGATTATTTCTTTCTCATTGCAAGCTCCAGTTATCATCAGTACCTTATCCTTTCAGTTGGTTTAATTTTTGAAGGACCATCATTCACTATTTTAGGTAATTTCAAATATAAAATAATTTTTTATAGTATCAATAATTATATTTCTAACATTAGAAATTAATAGGTACTTACATGAGTCTTCGTTGTCTTCCTCGGCATCAGATAATGGACCATTATTATACAAGTAGCTATCCATGCTCATAAGAGTTGCTGAGGTTATGTAGCTAATTGCTGGGCTTCTGATTGGTTTCTCAAATGATCCATGACGTTTCTGATACTCGTGTGTGTAAATCACTGCAAGCAATGTTGCTGGACCATTGAATTGTTCTTGTTTTCCGTTTTCTTTTATACCTTTCCAGTCGTTTTTTGATCTATTCAAATTATGAATCATGTAGCTGCACCAATTTGTTTTTGAGATTCTTGAAAAGTCATCAATCGATGTGACAAACATTAAATTCACTGTTGTAGATTTCGTTATCAACCCAATGCATGTGTTAAACAACACAAGGAAATTCAGTTTGAACTCTTCTCTTTTTCCATTATGTTTTTTCATTCTATCCAACACATTTTGTATACTTATCCTTGATTGCTTAAATTGGTTTCTAAACATATCTGCACAAATGCTTGAGCCTACTCTTGGTCTGTTTTTTTCTACCACTGTTACTCCACCAATTGGTATCCCAAAAGCCTCATGAACTAATTGTGGTGTTATCTTAACAATACGGTTTCCCATATTCAGTTCATTTAAATCAGGATCATAGTTCATAACCAACCAATATGCCAGTCGACCAGTAATTGTGGTAATCTTCATTTTTAACAATGACCCAAATCCCATTTCTTCAATCCATTTTTTTTCTTTTTCTTTCATCACTTTAATTGCTTCATAGATATTTCCAGGTGCACACCTCATCCAAAGTTTTCTATCTATATATTCTTGAAAACGTTTTCTACAACGTGTTGTTTGAGGTTTTTGATTCTTGGCTTTTTTCCTTGGTGTCTCAAAATCTGAATCAGAATTGTAATACTCTTTCTTTTCCCTTTTTTTTCTTTTTTTCATCTTGCTTGTTATCGACCTTTTTCTTTTTACATTTCAAGGATTTGATTGGTGTTTCAAAGTCGGAGTCGGAATTTCTATCTTCAGCTTGTTTAGTTTTCGCTTTCTTATTTGCAGGTTCGTGCTGTTTTTCCTCAATTGCATCTTCATTCCTCTTTTATTTCGACATCTTCATACACAAAATTATGACCAGTGTTAACCAATACACTATCTAATACCTAAATTTTTTTAAACGTTCTCATAATTTCTGTAAATTTTTTTTATTAACCCAACATTTTTTTTAATAACAAATTTTAACATAAACACGTTCTGCTTCATTTCAACAAGTCTCAGTAACAGTTTTATGATAATTTTTGTTTATTGTAACATATAACTAACAACTAACAAATTCATACCTACTTCAAATATACGTTCTAGGTTACCAAAATGGAAGATATATTACCAGATTTTTGCACGTTCTGATGTCGGTCGTTAATTGCTTTTGACCTTCGTTCTTTATTCTTAACCACAAGCTTAGTTGAATTAGGATTTCCTGCCGAGCTCGCATTTAGTTCCATTGTTTTTTGATTCACGGATCTTTCGAAATAATCGGTCAATTGCGAAAACGGAATCTCGAGGGTTTTATGAAAATGGATTTGGGGAGTGAATTTGGGGAAACTGATTCGCGAAGGTGGAGGTTAAACTGCTATATTTTTTGGATGGAATTGCCCTTTTGATAACCGGTTTATTGTCAATTGCAAGTTAATTACAATTATGCCACCACCTCCTTTTGAACGTTCCAGATTGTCTCGTATGTAATGTATGATAACCTATTAGTGTACATTAACCACCCTATATATATATATATAACTAGTTTTTATCCCCCCGTATTACGGGGGATGTTTTATATTGTTTGTTTTAATATTTATTTATTTTTTGAATTTATATTTTTTTTATTGTATGAAAGTTAAAAATATACTTATGCTTTGATGATAAATTGTTTTACAAATAAATGAGATGTTATAACTCGGTTTAAAAGCTATATGGTTTTGATGAGACCTAAGACCCGTTTATTTTTTTTACTATAAAATTGGTTTTTTTAATTATAAATAATATTTTATGAAAGTTAATAATATACTTATGGTTTGATGAGACCCAATACCCGTTTTTTTTACTGTAAAATTGGTTTTCTAAATTAAATAATATATATATCTTTTAAAAAATAAATAAGATATTAATTTTTAGTATATCCTATTTTATAGGATTTTTTACATCAATAATTTGGTGAGAATAATTTTAATTTAATAAGATGTTATAACCCGTTTAAGGAATACCTGGGTTTGGTAAGACCCATACCCATTAATTCGGGTCAAATACATGAGAAACCTTCATTTGAAAATCAAGCAAATCTGGTGACTCCAAAAAAAGGGGGAACGACCACATCGCGACACGTAAGATTTTTATGTTTTCGTTTATATATATTATAGATTGTGAGAGATGTTGCGCATAGTTAATTGTAACATTGCCTTAAATGGTTTTAACCATGTAGGAGTTTTATTTATTTAATTTTTATTAATTTTTAACCTTCATAATTTTACATTTTCTATCATTTAACATCAATACTCTTTTACTGTCAACTTTGGTTCCATATACTATTCATCTTTAACAAAATTTTCATTTTACATTTCGGTCTAATTTTTGCGAGTAACATGGAGCAACGTGCGTGTGTGGTTCAACTATGTCACAACGTGCAGGTTCTATATCAACTTCGTCATTTTCCAATGTTTTACATTTCGTGTACGTGGTTCAACGTTATACGTCTACTTTTCGTTCGGTTTACTTTTTTGTTTATTATTTCTTTTTTTACACAACCTTTCCAGTGTTGGCGTTCGATGGCAGTGGTGTGGCATTGGTGCTCCTTGGCTTGGTTCATAACCTTGCTGCAACGCCTGAGTTTTCTTAATGGTTCATAAATGTTATTGGCCACAGGAGAATAGATGGTGACTGAAGGCGATAGTGGTGGTGATGACTTAATAATTTGAAGTGAAGCCGGTGTATAATAAACCGCTTTACTCCCCCGCCGCAACGCGCAGGTGTGAACACTAGTTGATTCTAATCGTGTGTCACGGACTAGAAAAGTAAACGTATATCCATACAGTCTTCACATACAAACACACCAGCGCGTCACAACACACAAGTAAATATTAAATAACATAGTATAGGCTATCGTTTTAAAATATTAATACAAAAGGGAATATCTCATAAAATAATAACCAACTTTCAAAAGTACTTCAATTTGGTCACATATGCATATTTTCCTTAAATCAGGTCACTAAATCATCAAATTGAGTCACACCAATATTTTTGCGCATTAAGAAAGAAATGGAGGATAAGATGTGGGGGTCGGAATTTGCAATATATATAGTTTAATTTAAAAAATTTTAAAAAACATTAATTGTATAAATATTCAAAAATAAAAAATAAAATTCACGTCGCCACTCAACGTCAACATAAAAAAAAGATAAAAAGATTTCTTATGTGAAACAAAAAAGCAAAATGCTAAAAACACATGTTAAAACCTTTAATTTAATAAAAATATGAAAGTTGAGTGATGTAGGTCCCATAACGACCACCGAACGGTTTTGCTCTCGATAAACGTGTCGAGACGGGTGCGGTAAATCAAACGATCGAACAAAAATATAAAGATAATAAGTATAGTGAACGACTCCCTAATCAGTAAAAGATTAATAACATTAAACTAGAACCGACCCACCCAAGGTGAGCTCCCCTTGGGTGGTGATTTACATACGTGCATAACACACTCAAATAAAGAACAACAATATTCCCTATTTATAGCTAAACATATCTAGAAGATCCCCTCCCGTTGAAGCTAAACGCGTGTTCCCGAAGCTCTCGTTTTGTGTCCGATTTTCTCGTTGGCTTTAATTATTTTTTTGACCATAATATAATTAATGATTTTCGTAATTTGATATCGCAAGCCACATTTTTTGGCCTTACAAGTGACTTAGTTGAAACACTTTTTAAAGTTGAGTTATCTAATTAAAACACTTTTGAAACTTAATTATTATTTTATGAAGTTGCCGCTAAAAAGCAAGCAAGTTGTGTAAATTTTATTCTCAATTCCTTCACGTGGCACTGTGGTCCCATGTTTATCGCACGAAATAACAAGTAACACATACATTAAGGTAGTTTTAGTGTGTCAAGATTCCAATGGCATTTGGTGTCTACTTTACAACGGTGACGGGACATCTGGCGTCACGCACCACATGGCTGCTTGTGCTCCCAAGTAAAGCCCTGTAACACATATAAAGTTCGAAAATAATAATAATACCATTATGAAGTAGAAATGCGAATGTTTACGTGAGTTATGGTCAGCAAACTAAAGAATGTGTATCAAAATATACGAGTATTACTGGGGGCATATCATATGATATTAATGAAAGTTATGTTGATTCGATAAGATAAAGCACATAGCACATACAAGGGCTAAGAGGTGACTCATAACTTAGTGGTTTATTGGTATGGTATTTGCTCCTTTAAAAATGAGTTAGTAGATTTAAATCCTTGTAAGTGTAAGATTAGGGAGATTTTAGATTTTAGGGTTGAGATGTTGTGTATCTCATGATCACATAAGTGATATACACACATATTTTGTTCTTTCGTTCTTGGAATATGTAACTTATGCATGTGTGTGTATATAATGAAAAACGTGAACAACTAATATTATTGGTATTAAAAATGGTCATTTTCGTGATATTCTAATAACGATAATAAAATTTTAGATTGTCGATACTGAGAATCGTAATTACCTTATTGTGGTAGTTGACTCACACTGCCCTCTGCCACCGATCACAATAGCGTCAAGCTTGAGATGAATTACAGCTTCACACAATTTCTCCTTCGGATCGCCCCAATAAATCTTTGCCACCACATTAGCCTTTGGGCCCAAATCAAATAAACATTGTTAATAATAAATTACAAATAGAATAATAATGTAACTGGTAAGTAAACCAATAAAACCCCCCTCCTTAAAAATAATCACATATGGTTCATATACAATGATAATTGATAAGCACTTGATTCACCTTTAGAAGATGTCTCATGTTCGAAACATGATTCCATTGATCTAGTAAACTAAAACATATCGAATACCAAACCGAATTATAAATTCGGTTTTTGGTTCAGCTTATCAAGAGCTAAAATTTGTTCAAACCGAATAACTAGCATAACAAATAATGGTTATTTAATTTTTATCATTTACTCTCCTATTACAATTTTAATGGAATCTTATTTATCCCAACTCGTTTCAATAATAAATAATTAAAAAATAAAAAGTAAGTTAAAACTGTAACATAAGAAAAAAAAAGTGATTGTCGAAATCGAACTGAATTTGAATTAGGTTTTCAGTTTTAAACCACCTGAATTCATTTTTAAATTACCAAAACATATTCTAATCGAATAAACCGCAACCCGATAGATACTATATCATGTTACCATAATCGCATGAGGTGTAAACATGATATTGACCGGTCCTATGAGCTCATAAAAATAAAATAGTAGGATGCACCGATTATCAAAATTGAAACCAAAATAAGTAATTAATAAACAAATTCTTAAACTCGACAGATACTATGTTTCAATGGAGATTATGTTTACCTTTTTAGCCGTGGAAACAAGTTCAAGCACATTAAAAAGCTCGGAATCGAGGGTCACACCATATTTCCTGCACACGTGGATATCATTGAACTCCACTTTTTATATATAACACAAACCGAACTACATCTGGATAATGGGTAAGCGAGCAACAAGCTGCGCCGCTATCCCCTTTTGAATCGCAAAGCCTAATCTACTAAATATAAATCCTTGGTTCCTCGGGCTCTGCGAGTCACTGTGGACCACCTTCTGCACCCGCTCCAAGAAGCGAACCGCCTCGGGAGCTAGGGATCCAAAAGTGTCGAAGGCAAATGGAATGAACACGTGTTGATTCTCCAAACACGATGTCTCATGCTTAACAACCTTCCTAGACTCCGCTCTCAAAACCGTCTGTCCCGGTACGAAGCCACTGTCTCTCAGCCCCACCAACGGGGACACCCCAGTGAGGTCAACACACGCATGCTTACCCCCTGCCCAGCCAAACACAAGAACATCCGCAGGACGCAGGGTAGATCTTCCCTCACGCGGATCAGTCAAAAAGTTAACAGGTGCCTCTTTTTTGGCTGAGATCCCGGCACGTCTAAGCACATCCCATAACACATCTCTAACCCAGTCATGACGATACTTGAATCCCGGCAATTCCTTACAGTGGAGGGCATGCTCACCGAATTGTATCAAACCTGAATATCCATTATTTATCACAATCGTTAATCAATAAAACTATTGGAAGTTGGAACTGACGTACAGAAAAATTAATAAATTAAATTACATTTTTTTTGGAACGGCCAAGATTAAAGAAAAACTAAAACAGGAAACTCTTAACGAGAAGCTAGGAGCCCAATAAACATACAAGGTAAAGAAACAAAACGGAACAACTTACGTGATCCAGCACTATCGACAGAATCAGACTTCGACGACAACACAATGAGGAGAACGATGGTGTCTCCAGAATCAATAAGATGATCGATCGCCCATTTCAACGCGGTTTTGCAACTTGTTGAGTAATCAATCCCGATCCCTATTGTACTAGACTTCGCCATGTCTACGTACTTCTGTTGAAAACTTAATTCTTTTCGCAAGTATTAAAGGTTGGTCAGAATTGAGGAGCCTTTGGATATATTTAATGTAATACGAAGTTGAGAGGAGTTTGCTGAAGAAAGTTAAAAGAATATATCATTTTTTAAAGGGTTTTCATACGAAGATAGTCGACCGGTTAATTTATTTTTATGATATATAATAGATAAATTCTTTGGTCTCATATAAAAATGAACTTATTAAACCTACCCCTGTCATTATCCCATAAGACAGTCATTTTTGACCGATGCAACGTAGAAACACACCACCAAGGTTGACTAAATTAAATGAATGTACTACTTTTGCTAATAATGAATTAACGATTTCATATGGGGTCTTTCTTTTTTCTTTCTATAAAAAAGCAATATTATACAATATCTACCATCCATCTATCATGTATATATTAAGAGTATACGGTGAGGGTGGGTGGGGGTGGGAAGGATTATGAGGAGAGAGTAACTAATGAAAGAATGACATACCAAAAGTAAGAAGTTGTTGGAGGTTTATGAAGATTTAGGTGCTGTTTATTTTTCATAGATAAAATGTTTGCGGACCACATCTGTAAAAGAAGATATAGACAAAACCTCTGTAGTTTGTAAGGAGAAGACTATATGTTTTTTTAAACGTCTGTAAACTGTTACAATAATTGATGGTGGTGTAAACACTGTGGTAGTGGACGGTGGTGGCGGTGGTGGTGGACGATTGGTGGTGAATGGTAGTGGTGGAGAATGGTGGGTGGTGGTGATGCACGGTGGTGGTAGACGGTGTTGGTGGAAGTGGACGGTGGCGGTGGGTAACAGTGGGTAGTGGTGGTGGGCAATGGTTGTGGGTGGTGGCAGTGGTGGGTGGTGGTGGACAATGGGTGTTGCTGGTAGGGTGTGAAGAAGTTGGATATTAGCCTAATTTTTAAGACCATAAAAGTACTTTTCAGGTATTTGAAAAAGATAAAAACAAACTGGCTTCAGAGGTTTATGTCTGCTTGCCGACGTAAGACCATTGCAGACCTTTTAAACAAAAACAAACAAAACCTTAGTCGCATGTCTGGAAATTCATGGAAAATTATGAAGAATTTCTTTTTATTTTTATTTTTAATATAAACCCTAGCTTATATATTTAAAATCATAAAAATACTAAATTAAATAAACATAAGTTACATTAATTCCATAGACATAATAAAAAATTAATACTTTCTAAATTTAGGAATATCTCGTAGAATAGTAACTAACTTTTAAAAGTGTTCCAATTAGGCCACTCATGCATATTCTTCTCAAATCGTGTCACTAAATTTTCAAATCAAGTCTCACCGATTCTTTTGTACGTTAAGAAAGGAATGGAGGATAATTAAAGTACACTACATCCGAAATGAGAATACACCTGTCAAAATGTTCGCAGTTGTATAAATCTGAATCATGCAACTTCAAAATAACATTGTCTTCAATATCTGGTTTAGTCGGAGGATCCTTATGTGGACATGTGATATTACTTTTATAGTCACCTTTTATGATCATATTACTATTACTAATATATATAAATAAAAACTTTGGTGCCGTAAGTGGTTTATTGGACCACCTGGTGGTATCGTATTGGTCGGTGTGTTTGTTTATTTATTTATTTTTTAGTTCAATAACCATGATAAACGTAATGGAAGACCGACTAAGCGTCATTTTTTTTGTTTTAGTTCCGGTGTCATAGCAAACCTGAAAGAAGAAACCGACCGAGTTCGCTCAGACTCACGGACTTATTTAAAGCCCATGACTGACAACGCTCGGGTTTTACCACCGATAGGATTTGCCAACCAAATAAACATCATTTTCAATATTTTTGTTTTCTTATATGTTATTGTTTTTATATGTTAATTTAGCGAATTATTTTTTTGGGTTTTAACGCTCAAATTTTACAAATGGTTTCTATCTCTTACGTACGCAGCTGGTATTGACTGAATTCATGTTAACTCATCGGAGTAACGCTCGGGTTTAACCAATGCTCAGGTTTCAACGTTGGGGTTTAGCCAGCTGCCTCGGCGCAACGCGCCGGGTAGAGAAACTAGGTGTGAAATATAATGCAATGTATATTTGGTGGTTAGACGCTAGAGAAGTTTTATGAGAGAGAGAGAGAGAGAGAGAGAGAGAGATCACGGGTTATGGATGCAACTAGTATGGTGATTTGGGGAATATGAATTATCCTATTGTGAATTAGAGGGAAGTGAAGATGGACAGTGGTGGTGTGTGGCATCGAAAAGATGAAGAAGGTGTTAGTGGGGACACTTATATTATCCTTATTATTTATTGTTGGGGAAGTTTGGTAATTTTACACATACTTAATTGAAAAATTGAATGACGTTAACGGGGAAGGACCTCCGTAGTTACAATATACATACTCCAGCCACCTTTGTAATAAGTTTATTATTAGGATCAAGTTTGTAATTAGTTAAGTTTGAGGATCAAGCGAGCAATATCTGCAAACCACATGGACCAACCATGATGTAAGTCTATATAATAAGTACGCCAACACATAACTATTATAGACATTGTTGTGAAGTTCGATTAGCCGTACTTGTACGCTCATCAATTTCGTCAGGAAGATTATCAGTTGTAAGTTGATTCTTCGCTGAAGTGCATTTTTGTAATGGCATGAAACTCTTTTGCATTTCCCCGTCTATGCTTGTTGAAACCATTCATACCTCGTTTTGAAATATGAAATATCCAACAATTATTAAAAATAATCTCTTTAATATTCATGTCATTGACGACATCCATTATATCCTCTAGTGTTTTTTGACGATCACGCCGCACACATATATATATTTTTATGTTTCCGTTTCGGCTTCAGCGTGAGCATGCATGAATACTTTGAGACTACTTGAACCGGCAACAATAAAGCAAATCTCTTCATAGGATTTGGTAGATTAAATATAACAATGTCCATTTTGTAAGAGAGGTTTTTAGGTTTGAAAGTAATATGAAGTAGCTAGGCTTAATGTTTGGTATTAAAAAGATTAAGGGTGTGTGCTATATTGTTTAAAATTCGACTATCCTTTAAAAAAAGAAAATTAACGGTTATATAATTTTTTGTAACAACGGTCAAAACAATCATCTACCGTATTGGATTCACAAGTGTCACATGCCGACTTAAGGTCCAGAAGTATCACCAATATATAGTTGGTACCTGATTTGTAAAAATATCAGAGTTGCAGGTTATTTAGCGGAAGACTTTGTTTATAATAAAATATTAATTTATTTTGAAAACTTCTCTAGTATATTAAATACCCGGGTGATTGATTTACAAACCTTGTTTTATTTTGTTTGTAATATTTTAATAATTAAAAACTGAGTCACTTCCTTATAGCAAGTATCTAACTCCATGAGTGACTCTAATTCTTGGCTACTTGTGATAAATCTGTTTCCATGTAAAGTGGGGGAAAAATATGTCAGCATATCGCTGGTGAATTGTTGACTCTAAAAACATTAAATAATTCTTTATCAGACAACATAGTTTTATGTACAAGCTCAACGAAAACGTCTTTTATTTTCAGGATTTGTACCACTACCATACACACACAATTCAAAAGTTCTCCGGGAACTGATGCCCATTGGAGAGTTGGTTATGACTGCAAGCATGCGGCCACGTAGCCTAGCTAGACATATATGTTTGGATCCAAATACATGTGTAATCGGTCTGAGTTGTTTTTATTTTCTATCTTTTAGTTAGGGATCACGTAATCCCTTTAATTATTATATGCTAGAGATCACGTGATCTCATATAAACATTTGACTGACTCTTTAAAGATAAATAACCCGTTTATCTTATTGAGTAAAAATATTTTGACTGCTTGTAAAGTTTTAACGTATTCATCTGTGATTGTTTTTTCTAAAGGATGTGGTGATCTCGTTTGAAAACTTTTATGAATTATTTATGCTTAACCTATAATAAAATAGGTTTACATGAATACTCGGATCGTATCTTGATCTGGCTACAAACTTTTAGTCTGGTTTTGATAGCTTTAAACTTTGATAGATCATATGGTTGAATAAAATATTTAGACCTATAGTCTTTCTGTTTATTTACCAATCATGTGTTGAGTTTCTTCTTCATGAAGAAACATCTTACGATAGTTTTCTATTTAAGAAGAAACGCCAATTGACTATAACCTTTGTATATAAAATCTTAAGTTTTTAGTCATGAAGAAACATTAATTTTAACTATACCCCTTGTATATAAAACTTTATGTTTCTTAATCATGAAGAAACTATATTTGACTATATCCTATTGTGTGTAAAAGCTTATGTTTTTTAATCATGAAGAAACAATATTTTAGCTATAACCTTTATATGTATAAAGCTTATGTAAACATAAATATGATCAAGGTTTAGGTTATACCCCTAACTAGGGTTTAATCCATATAGTATAATAATGAAATAATAACTTAAGCAGAATCCCTACTTTATACGGATATTTGGAATTTAATTATACGCCTAAGATTGTACGAGCAACACTTCTACTCTATGTCGTGTACTGGAGCTTAAACCATCGGAACTTCAGGGCTTGGCACACACTACGAGGTTTGGCACACTTCCCGAGACAAAGTTTGTGTAATTGAAGGTGTTTTGGTGTGAGATGGAGTGTGTCGTGAACCCCCTATTTTAGGAATTTTGAGTTCCTTCGCGTAGAGCGAAGGAAAAAGAATCTGGTCAATCGCGTAGCGCGAAGACCTTCAAAATTCGCTGAGTCACGTGGTCTGAAACGTGTCACTCATTCCGTGGAGGCTACTTCATATAGCGCGAAGAGTCATGGGGTTGGTTCTTCGCGTAGCGCGACACCGCCCATTCTTGGGTTTTGTATTTTGTCTTTCGGGTAACGCGAAGATTTTATATTTGATCCGTCACGCAGCACAAAGGATCAAAAATTCAAAATTTTTATTTTTGGTCCTTGTATATTGGTAGCTTGTCCTGTCTTGGTCTAACTTCCAATTGCCCAAAAATACTAAGGCGGCTCTCAAGCAGCTCCAGGCTGCAAAGTGTGCATCAAGGCATCTGGCCTGGCCTTGACCCGTGCACATTGGGTGCCTCTCACCCTCGCTAAGACCACTAAGTGTGTCTTTCCACATAAGAATATTATCATACGAACTCATTTCCTTATAAGGAGCTCTCAAGTTTTGTAATTTATCAATGTGAGAGGAATTTATTTTTCCTATTTATACCCATGTTAAATGACTCAACTTTATTCCTCCTTCCAATGTGGGATGAACCTATTTTTCTCATTTCTTCAATATCAAATGCTTCCATCTTCATATTCTATATTTTCCATTATTTATTTTTTGAAGATGGGGATGCTATAACAAGCCTGAACTTTCAAGCCTAATCCCCTAACCAAGGGTTGGTGGTGGCTTAACGACAAGTGAATGGGTGCGTTTATAATGTTTAATACCGCGTCTTTAAATTGATTTATCATATCGAACACGGTTACTTTGTTTAGTTATGTGTATACAAGTAATGGAAGCTTAAACGATCATCAAAGAGCGAAAATATGGTGAAGATTAAGCAAAGACTGAGAAAAAAAGAAGCACAAGGAAGGCTCATATAGTGTATGTGATTGAAAATGAAAAACCGCTAAAAATAAGAGGGTACGTGTGGTAGGGCGTAGGGGCAATACTCAAATTCCTTACAGGGGCGGATCTATAGTAAAAACGGGTGGTTCCCACCTGAGTTTTGAAATAATAGTGTATTTATATATAGAAAATAATAAAGGAACCACCTTACAAACATTTGAAGCCTTTGTCCAGCTGGAAACCTGTTGGTTTTGTAACCCAGAGATCACAGGTTCGATTCTGGTTTTTGAAACATTTTTTTTTACTTAGTTAGGGTTTTATAATAAACACAACCAGTGACCAGTCCACAAAACACCACACAGCGCCTCCCCAGTCTCGTCGTTTAACCGCCGTAGATCTTCTCCGTGATTCCAATCTATAAAACTATTACTTCTCAAAGCCACCACCATCAGATGACTTCGAAGCTGACTTCCAGGGATTCAAAGACCGAATTCAGGATAACAATAAGCCTAAGCCTTTTGTTTTCTCAGCCAACAATAACTCATCTGGTAATTCACTTTTTTTTTTCATTAATAGTTTAAGGAATTTGTTATAGGTAAATTACAAGTCATGAACTTGAAGCTTCTAGATCTGACTTATCAAACTAGATTGATGACATATAAACTAGTGTGTTCTTTCTTGTTATGAATTGCGTATTCGTAATAATATATATATATATATATATATATATATATATATATTGAAATATAAAGCTTTTAGAATACCAAAACTAAGTCATTTGAAAATTAATTGATCTTTAAGTTATTTATTTGTCCCCAGCCTCTGACCCTCTTCAGCCCCTGACTGCCGGCAGCCTCACTCCGTCAGCCACTCGTCCTCGTCACTCCGACCATCGTGGAACGTCGGCAACCTCACTCTGTCAGCCACTCAGCCGTCCCCGTCCTCTTGCCACTGCCTACTCTTACTCGAATCCTCTAATCCTCCCACTTTGAAGGTAAGTTTACATTCACAATTCATTGTTAAATGTTAATTGTTCTTGACTTCTTGTAAAATGTTAATTGCTCTTGATTGTTAAGTTGTTTGTTAAATTTAGTTTTAGTTTGTTAGATTGTTGGTTTTAATTTGTTAGTTTGATAGTTTTTAATTTATAATGACGGTATCTCTTTTATTATTTTATCGTATTTTTATCATGTAATGAACTTTCTCGAACCATCGAACCGACCCGAATCTTAAACCGACCCGGATTTTTTTATACCCGACTCCATGAAATTGAAACGTCTAAAAGTAGTGCACCACCCGGAAAAAAATCCTGGATCCGCCACTGATTCCTTAATATGGTGAGTCTAAAGAGCATATAGTATGCTAGGCCCGACATACCCTATTTCGGGTGTAAAATTTTGAGGACTAACCCATTTTTAACCCACCCATTTGATGGCTCCCTTATTTGATTTTACACTTTCATAGAACAATTTTGTTCGAATTACAGAGGCAAACATTAAGAACCAAGCATTCCGATCGCTATTCGATCCATGGTAATTCAATCCTAACCTAGAGTATGCTAGAACCGAACGAAATTGGGCCAACGACATATTATGTTAGTGTGTTATAGTTAACCCAACATATGCTAGATAGAATAACTAAGGCTTGTTTCATGATAACTCCTTGGTAATTTACAGTCACAAGACCAAGATTAAGGGAGGTAACATATACAGAGGAAAACTTGGAAACAAGCCTCGTCCTTAAAATAATCGACAAGCTTGGTAATTTAATACTTACGGAAAAGAACTTGGAGCATTAATGCTTCACTAATGAATTATGTATGTCTTACCAGGTACAATCAGAACATCGGTTCCCTAACCCAATTATGATGACAAAAGACATGAGAAAACATTTTAAACTAAGAACACGAATACTTTACTAGAGTACTATACAACTAGACACTATATGCATGTAAATTAAGATTGGCATTCATGGTAAGAACTGACTACCAAGAATTCCTAGGAATACTAGCAATAGAGTGGAAATGCACACCTCAAAAACGAGCTGCAACATTTCCTTCCCTGGAACATGAACCGTCACTATCTAGCAAGAGAAAGAAAGAGCATGAAGCCAAGTTATGACACTAGCATGTGTGTGCAGAAAATGAAGTCACAAAATAGGCCTCTTACACTTCATTTGGATACCCCAAGGACCTTCATTATACCTCTTATAACCTGGACAAGTCGCTATCAAGCTTGGGAGAAGCAAACAAACACAAAGTCACACACACATACATGATTTGTGAGCTGCCAAGAAACACACATGATCAACTGCATTTTCGAACCTTGGATAAGTTTTAGATCCACCAATAAAGTGCAAGGACATGGATCAAGTCTCTCTTTATATAGCAGCCCTTACACCCTTCACAATACACAACAATCTTACACCAAAGTTCATGTTTATCAGTTCAGCTTCTATCCAGAAAATTAGCCTATAGGAAACAATTATATCTCCCTATCTACTACTCCAAATTCATATATACCACTTGGAAATTAAGCTCTTATCTCTTCCTTAAAACCGCCAACTGAATTCACTTGATGCAGATGAGTTTTCGACCACCGAACAAGCTGTGAGGCAGAACTTTTATCGATTTTATGCTTAGTTCACTTTACAAATTACACTTGTAAAGCAACTAGGGGTGTTCTTCGAGTTCGTTTTCTGGGTTTCGGGTTTTCGGGTTGGGTTCTTCGGGTTTCAAAGTTTTAAATCTTAACCCGAAACCCAACCCAAATCTCTGGGTTTTTCAGGTTTGGGTAATTCGGGTTCGTATTTTTTCGGGTTGGGTTAATCGGGTTTCGAGTATCCTAGAAAACAAAACAAAAAACAAATAAAATTAAAAAACTTCAATGCTAAAATTAAAAAAACATATTCTTCTTTGCTTGTAACGTAAATAATAAAATAATAAACCAACATGACTTGATAAAACAATTCAAAAGAAGAATAAAACTAAGTAAATAACTGGAACCATAATCTTCTTCAATCGGACGTGATTTGGTTGTTCTTACAGTTGCTATTAATAATAAACGGAAAACATAATCGATCCATAATAGTTGAAATGATAACAATCATTAGGGTCAACAGCTGATAACTTTAGTGGCTAATACTAACCCTATTATACCTAAAAATATATTTAATTTTAAAACTAAAAGTTTATTCGGGTTGACCCGAAACTTATAAATCAAACCCGAAAACCAACCCGAATTACTTCAGTTTGGGTTTGGGTTTTTCGGTTCGGGTACGGATTTTTTCGAGTTGGGTTTCATCCCTAAAAGTAACCAATGCGTGGAAGGTCGACATGAAGACCGTGCGGAAGGCAACCAATATATGGAAGGCAGTCAAAAAAAGTACAACAAACGAAGTACAAATAAATAAAACAACTAAGTATATAACTTTTAAAGCCTAAGCGACAATTTCTAAAGCATTTTGTACTATCTTTGAAGCACGATTACTATCAAGATAGTTGCAAATTAATAAGATATATAAGGGCATGTGTAGTGGGCGGCAAAATTGGGCGACAATTTGGGTTTGGGGCGAGAACACCGCCCCGTGGGTGACAAGGGGTGGGTGAGGAGAAGTTGTCGCCGGTGAGGGTTTGGTTTTATTATTATTATTATTATTATTATTATTATTATTATTATTATTATATTGTGTGTGTATGATGTATACATATATAAGGCTACAACAACATTACACCCTTAAAACAAAAATCCAATATTTGCTGGCCGAGTATCACATGACATAAAAACGTCTTATTTTGTAGTCACTCCACTACACATAGCCTAATGTATCAAAGTAATCCTTACATCACCTTTATTTATGTATAATATTATCCGTGAATCTTAACTCAAACTTTCCTTAGAAATTAGAAAATGCCATCTTGCCATTTCATAGAAATATAAAATTATAAAAGTTAAGACTTTGTTAATATACATCAAATATTTTATCAAAAGAATCTTCCGAATTACACAGATTGGCTCCAACCTTCTTGTCTCGCTCTCCTGATTCTTGGCTACCACGTTATTTTTCAAGAACCCATATTTGACTCTTTGGTGCCACCTTCCCTAGCTACCCTCACAAAAAAATGACTATATAATTGTAGAGGTAGGATACCAAAAAAACCCAAATACCCTTAAGTACCACTCGCGGGTCACAGAGAATGTTCTTATAAGCCACCCGCGGGACATACGGATCACCCGCATATGACGATAGAAGAGGAACGTCCTCATAACACGCGCGGAAGCATCCGGGAATCCTCAAAAGTCATCCGCAGGACAAGACATTTGTCTGCATAAAACAACTGGAGGACGGTGCCAGCGGGACAGCTGTCACCACTCAAGTACTCTCTAGAAGAAGGCTCATGATTCTTACTTGGGGAATACGTGACATATTAACCAATGAACAAAGGATACCTGGCCAGGTTGTTATAACCGTGCGCATGGCCAGGGTGCGATTCATCCTATCATTTGGCGACACGCGTCTAGGTTGTTACGCCCATGCACATGAAACGTATAGCTCAACCTATCACAAGAGGACACGTGTCTAGGCGGTTACCAAAGGTCTATTAGAAGAGGACAGCTGCCCCAATCATCTTCCATCATCCTTCGGCTATAAATACCTTGTCAAACGGTATGAAGTATTCATTCACTCACCTATATTCTGACTGCACTTAGTCTATATACTTCAGTACTTTCTCCATTACGAATGTTACTGATTCTCACACCGGAGGGTGGTTACAGGATGACCCCCCCTCTAGTCCTTCCTGTAACGAGACTCACGGTGTCTGTTTTGCAGGTTCCGGTCACTGGATTTTGGGAGGTTGTACTCATATCTTGGTTGTAATTATCGTATCCTACCTTGTGGACTCATTAGATCCAGGACCCATACCCGGGGATTGGATCTGTGTTTCTTCATTGGCGTCATCCGTGTTTGGTTAGAACAACAATAGTTTTCGTTGGTTTTTTGGTTCGTTTGATATGAGTAAACTTCCTGAAGTGCCGACGGGAACCCCTGCACCTGATTCACGTGTAACTAACACAGAAGCACCTCCAGGTCTTAGTGTTTTTGCACGTATTACGACTCCTAGTGGTCGTACTCTTGAGCGTGTCACAACTCCGGGGTCAAGAATCACCAATGTAACACCTAGGGGTTTTACCCTAGAGAATGTTACAACACCAACTAGTCCTACTCCCACAGATATGGGACGTGGCTCGGCACCAAAAGGTTCAAATCTGGGTAACCTCAGACGGATTGCGGAAGAGACTCGTCGAAACCAGTCAGTATTGGATCTGGAAAATGATTCAGGAAACTCTGACATGACAAGGTCTCATCAACGTAGTTCCAAATCTAGAGGACAGCTAACTCCCGAGGAGTGGCTTCACGTGCAACAACAAAGTTTGGTGGCTGAATATGAGTGCAGAAAATGTGACGAACGATTTCATGCCCGCACTTTGAATTACGAGGAATCTCCCAGGAGATCTCTTTCTCCTCCACCAATAGTAAGAGGAAGTCAGCTCCGTTACAGCGAATCAATGGAACCAGAGTTTGGTGAATTACCGAGGTTACGTCCTCGTCCTCGCATAAATATGCGGATGCCATCTTACTTGGAAGAATTTGATAGTTACGACTCAACTTACCAACCGAGAGAATACAGTATGTACACTGGTGATAGTAGGATGAGCTCAAGGGCAAGAAGTAGTCATCCGCAGGGCATAATTCGTCACACCGAATACCACAGTAATGCTGAACGTGACTTCACTAAACCATATCGCCCGGCGGCCTTTGCCGAAAAATCGAAATTCATAGCAGCAATTGCCACTGCACCCTTCCCTGTCAATGCCATAATACCTACATCAGTAGGCAAGTACAATGGTATGACTGATCCAAGTGATCATCTCCAGAACTTCGTGGCAGTAGGTGGTGTCAGTGGTTGGACGCTCCCTTACTGGTGTCATATGTTCGCATTGACACTAACAGGGGCAGCAAGAGAATGGTTTGAAAAGTTACCCGACGGTGAAATTTCTAGTTGGGACGATCTGGTGAAAAAATTTTCTCCGCAGTTTACCCAGCAGAAGACACATACGCGAGACCAATCAGAAATTTTAGATGTTGTCCGCCGCGATAACGAATCCATAGAAGATTTTATCACCAGGTTCAACGACGAGAGCTTGAACATCGGTGGAATCAATAAAGACATGCTTCGCGGTGCCTTCCGAAAAAACGTCAAATGTGATGATTTAGTCCGCACACTTACGGGCAGAGATGGAATGCCAAAAGAGTGGGACGATCTTATGACTTCGGCAAAGGTGTATGCTAACACTGAGAAAACATTGAGGAATGGTAACCCGAAGCAAAAAATTTAAAGTCGAATTTCAGAATCTGAGACCTAATAGACAGGCGAAAGGCCCTATCTGGTCAAGGCTTCAGCCAAGTACGGACACATCAAAACCATTTGATGCAAGGTACCTCATAGGAAACAAGAACAAAGCGGGACCCTCAAACCGAGGTCCCAACAATTGGACTCCTCTTTCAAAGACTCCCGCTGAAATTCTTACTACAGAAAATATAAATTTCAGGAAACCACAGCCACTGACAAGAAGGTCATTTTTAGATGCTTAGAAGCATTGTTCGTATCACGATGACATCAGTCATAATACGAATGAATGTAGATCATTGAGAAATGAAATTGAGGCGGCTGTTAAATCTGGAAAACTCGGGCACCTGGTATAAAATGGGAAACCTGATAATGGTAAAGCGCCCATTCGAGACAACCAAGGTCCGAGCAAAAAACAAGTCAAAGATCTGAATGTTCATATGATACAAGGCGGACACATCACAGAGAAAAAGAAGAAAGAGTCTGACGACGAGGAATGGAAGAATGAGCCAGTGATCTTTCCGCAGATCAAGGGAGGCCCGAACAATAAGAACCCCCTGATCATTACTGCCATATTCGGACATTATCGTTCCCAGTACGTCTTCTTCGATACCGGTAGTACATCGGATATTATGTACGAACAATGCTTTGAACAGCTTGACAAAGAAGACAAAGAAAGATTGAAACCCATTCATGCTCCAGTATAAGGGTTTGGAGGGGAGATAATGCATCCACGAGGGGTAATTTCATTTTCAGTCACTGTAAGTGACGGAACCCATTCGAGGACCGAAGAGGTTGAATTTTTAGTTTTGCCTGCAACATCAAAGCATGATATCATCTTAGGACGAGAAGCAATTGGGGATTTCAATGCTCATCCGTCGGCAGCTCACGGTGCAGTAGGAATTCCAACCTGCACTGGCATAGCAATAATTCATGTTAATCGGCATTGCTTTGCAACTGAAAGTTCAAAACCTAGCAAGATTCCAAAACAGTCTTTGAGGACTGAATCGGAAAAATGGGTTTTGAACAAAAAGTTTCCTAATCAAACTATAACAATAGGACCTGCTATCTCTGAGATAGTACGGAGTTTCGTGAAACAGTTATTATCAAAAAATATCGATGTTTTCGCGTGGCAACCCGCGGATATGACGGGTGTCCCGCGGAACATTGCGGAACACAAACTAAGGGTAAACCCGTTGCTTAAGCCAATTGTTCAAAAACAACGTAAGATGGGTCCGGAACAAACAAAAGCAATGAACGAACAAGTCCAGGACCTCTTACAGGCAGGGATCATTCGTCCAATCCGTTATCAAACTTGGGTCGCCAACCCAGTTATCGTCCCCAAAAGCAATGGGGCATGGCGGATGTGTATCGATTTCAAGGACCTAAATAAAGCATGTCCCAAGAATTGTTATCCTTTACCCGAAATAGATCTCAAGGTTGACGCTGTAGCACCATTTAAATTTAAATGTTTCCTGGATGCCTACAAAGGCTACCATCAGATCCGCATGGCAGCGGGCGATGAGGACAAAACAGCATTTCGTACCGATCAAGGCACCTTTTGTTACAAAATGATGCCTTTCGGACTAATAAATGCGGGAGCTACATATCAACGACTAATGGACATAGCGTTTAAAACCCAAATTGGTCGAAATTTAGAGGTGTATATGGACGATCTCGTAATCAAATGTATTGAGGAAGACCAGATGTTAAGATATATTGAAGAGACTTTCGAGACATTGAAAAGTATTAACATGAAGTTGAATCCAGCCAAGTGTTTATTCGGGATGGAAGAGGGAAAGTTTTTGGGAGTGATTGTCACGGACGCGGGCTTCAAAGCTAACCCAGACAAATTTCAAGCTATAGCCCGCATGCCTTCCCCATCTTCCCTCAAGGAGGTTCAAACACTCAATGGACGTTTGGTTGCTTTGAATCGATTCTTGGCAAACCATGCAGCCAAATCTCATCCATTTATCTCAACACTAAGAAATTGCCTTAAGAAAGCACATTTCAATTGGACTGCGGAAGCTGAACAAGCTTTTGTGGAGGTGAAAAATGTTTGATGGAACTGCCCACGTTAACAGCACCCTATGCGGGGGAACCTTTAACGTTGTATTTGTCGGCTTCAGACATTGCCATCGGGGCCGTCCTTCTGACAGATCGAAAAAAACGTCCAAACGCCGATCTACTACGTCAGCAGAACGTTATCAGACCCGGAAACGAGATACTCCATGCTCGAAAAACTCGTTTTGGCACTGGTCTATGCTGCCCGACGCCTCCGCAGGTACTTTCAGGGGCACCCCATCAATGTCTTAACCGGGTAGAAGCTCAAAAACGTTCTAAGTAAACCAGAATTGTCTGGGTGTTTGGCCAAATGGGCCATCGAACTAGGTGAACATGCAATAGAGTACAAACCTAGGTTAGCAATCAAAGGGCATGTGTTGGCGGACTTCGTGACGGAGGTCCCGCATCACAAAGAAAAAGAATGTTTAATCGAGCAACAACCCCGAGCACCTCCGGAATTAGGACAGATTTGGTCTTTATTTACGGACGGAGCTTCAAGTAGTGAGGGATGTGGCGCTGGCCTCAGGTTGGTCAATCCCGAGGGCCATGAGTTTACATATGCCATAAAGTTGGACTTCAAAAGTACCAACAACGAGGCAGAATATGAAGCTTTCTTGGCGGGCCTACGGATTGCCAAGAAGCTGGGGGTTAAGCATTTGGAAGTCCGGGTGGATTCCATGTTGATTGCAGGGCAAATCAATGGCACATATGAAGCAAAAAATGATGTCATGACTTCTTATGTGTCGCAGGCAAAAGATTTGATGCTCTAGTTCTCTTCTTGCAAAGTCATTCATATAAAGAGAAGCGAGAACAGATCAGCAGATGCTCTCAGTAAATTGGCTTCAACAAACTTTGAACATTTCGCCAAAGACATCCGCATCGAAATATTAGATCGCCCGTCTGTTCCGCAACATCAAGTTTTAGTGATTCAAACGGGAGTGGAATCCTGGATGACACCCATTATAGCATACCTGTCATCCGGAGCACTTCCGGAAGGGAAAACCGCGGCCAGGAAGGTAAAGCACAAAGCCTTGAATTATCAGATTCTTAATGGTGTGTTATACCGACGTTCCTTCCTCGGACCACTACTTTGATGTGTGGATGCCGAGGACGCGAACTACCTAATCAGAGAGGTTCACGAAGGTACTTGTGGTCTTCACGCTGGCCCGCGCATGGTCGTGGTAAAATTAATGAATGCCGGATACTATTGGCCAGGGATGCACTTGGATGCTGTGAACGAAATCAGAAAGTGCAATTCTTGCCAACGGCATGCCCCTAATACGCTACGACCAAAAAACGAGTTAGTTTCAGTCACCTCAGGTTGGCCGTTCCAGAAATGGGCAGTTGACATAATGGGACCTTTCCCTGAAGCCCCCGGACGCGTCAAATTCTTGATAGTAGCCATCGACTACTTTACAAAGTGGGTGGAGGCTAAGCCGATGGCTTCCATAACAACAGCAAATGTTAAGAAATTCCTATGGTAATTCATAATATGCCGGTTTGGCCTTCCTCTGGAACTAGTTAGTGATAATGGAACTCAATTCGCGGACAGTGGGCTACAAGAATGGTTAAAAGAATTACACATTTCTCAAATCTTCACCTCAGTAGCCCACCCGCAGGCGAATGGTCAGGTTGAACGGACCAATCGGACCATCTGTAGGCTCCTGGACGGATCGTACACGGGATGTCGCTATCTGCGCAGGTGCGGAATCCCTGCGTAGTTAGATACGAGTGCAGAATACGTATAAATCAAACACACGAGCAATAACCGAAACACGTTATATTGATAACCGAACACGTGACTCGAGGTCACTATTACAGACTCTAAAACACGTTACTCACTGAACTAGCTCTCAAAACGCTCAACTGATCAACACCAAACTGTTACGGCTGAACAGTTTAAATAAGCACGACAACTTCGCCTCAGGCGAAGTTGTCCATAACTTCGCTTGTTCAACAAGTTCGCCTGAGCGAACTTGTTGACAACTTCGCACATACAAAAACATAAACATAATCATAAACATAATTACATTACAGACTCGATTACAAATGGTAGACTATGTACTACTGACACACATGTACCAACAGACTCCCCCTTGGCAGTAGCTTCATATCTTGATCTTTAAATCTTGAGTCTTGTAATCTTGCATCTCTACGCGTGAGCTCCCTCTCTAACACACACCGACACCACCCGTTGATATTTCCTAGCTTGATCCTTCCAAGCAGGAATGTAGAAGATCTTCTTCTCGTTGAGCACCTTCAGATCAGCCTGCGATAGATTAACAAGATGCATCGGGTCGTAAACCCTAAGCACTTCTTGTTCATCCTCATCTTCCATTACCGCCTCCGCTGTCTCACAATCCACGAACCACCATTTTAGATCTTTGAGCACGTCCTTGGGCATGAGCTTCATCGGTATTTCTTTAAGGCACCGGATCGGTTTATACTTCATTATCATCCAAGGCTTTCCATCAGCTCTCAGACCTCTATCCTTGTCTTCGACACGTTTCCCCTTTTGTGGTCTCATCAGCTCAAACTTCTTCTCCTTAATACACTCCTTCCACACGATCTTCCCAATGATTCTAGCCATGTTGTCTTCACTTCGGTTTATCAATTCCAATCTGGCTAAATCTTTTACCTCACATTCAGGCAGTGTGTTTAAAGATCTCAACGTTCTCCTGAAGTACTGAATTCCATCGTATCTTTTGATCACGAAGAGCCGCAGCTGCTCATCATATATCCAGCAGATAATACCTTTCTTTGCTTCTGCGTATCCCTTAATATTGTAACTCTTTTTGAACATTTTAGGGATCACCGGCTTCTTCGTCTTTATGAACCAGTGAGCATAACCTTCCTTCCAATTCGGTTGTTCCTCCCATTCAGTATCTTCATCAACAGTCTTATCACCCATCTCTGGCATCTCAACCTCCGGAATCTCGTGTTCCACGGAGTCATCTACAATCTCCCCTTCCTCTATCACATTATCAACAGTAATTTGCTCACCGATCTTCTCAATCTCATCAACCGGCAGCACATCTTCTTCCAGCATAAAATCATCATCATCCTCATCCAACTCTTTCAATGCGTCGATTACGTCTTCAACATCAGCATCATCATCAACATCTACCACGTCGTCACCAGCTGCGCTTGTAGACTCCCCCTCAGCTGTGGAAGCCCCAAGAGCCTAAGAGGTTCTTGGCAGCTCACCACCTGCACCTTCCGGTGCATTGGGATCATCGTCTTGATCTTCTCTCCGTTTTGTCCGCAACTCATCTCCCCTACAAGTCTTCTCCCCCTGAGATGCCAAGTATGCCTTGAAGGCATCTATTACTTTCCCGTGTTCAACCAAGAGGGAGGCTTGCAGTCGATTGGATTCCACTAGGCTTTGAATGGTCTTTGTCTGTTCAGTAACAATCCGCTCTAGCGATGCAATCCTTTCGGAGTCAGAAGTAGGCGTTGGAGTCGGCGGGACATCAGCAGCAGAAGTGACCGCAGGTGGTACACTTGGTAACCCTGCAGTAGTAGTGACGGTCGACTCAACAAATCGTGCAACTACCACCTGTGGAGTAAGCGATTGGGGTGGTAGAGACACAACTGCTGGGGCCGACGTCTCGACGGCAGTAACCTGTGCTGTAGAAGGAATAAGAGACATACCAGACAAGGCAGGTGGAGCAAAACGTACCAGCCTTGAAGATTCTCCAGCTCCCGAACCCATACCTGTCCGTTCTCTTCTTGAACGCCTGAGCACTAGTTGAACTGCTTCTTCTTCATCAACTTCCTCATCATCATCGTCAACAGTTCTCGGCCTCTTTCCAGTCGTTCTCTCCCGAGACACCATCAGTCGTCTCGCTTCAGCAAATGTTTCGTCAAGATCGGAGTCAGCTACCGAAGTAACTGCTCTAGTAACCTCCATGACCTGAGAACCTGAGACATCCATATCAAACAATCCATGGCCGCTAAAAGCAGCATCAAGATCGACATCTTCATTAGTAGGCACAGCAGGAGATGCAGAAGCTGGCACAGCAGCAGAAACAAACGTAGATACAACAGGCGCAGCTGGTACAGCATGGGGTGCTGCAGCCTGATGTGGCTGTGGGCCTCTGAACTCGTCCCCTCCTGCAGGAACATACCCCGGGTTGATAAGATACCCAAACAGTGGAGTATGCCTGGGACGCAGCTCAGGCTTGCTACGTGTGCTCGAAGTCCGACACTGAGCGAAGATACGTTTCGTCACACATTCGACGTATCTTATAGGGCGTCTCTGCGGTAACGACGGAGCGACATGATTGAGGATCATCTGTAAGAACCGAGGATACATAATAAATCGCTCGCGCGCCACAGCCCTCCTCTGACGATCAATCTCGTAAAATATCAGCTGACTAAATGAATATCGTCGGTTGTATGTCAGGGCAATCATGGCAGACTGCATCGTCGCGCCCATCCCATCAGTTCCTGCCTTCCTCCCAGACATGCATACGATCAAGACATGCATTAGGAAGCGCCACTGATCTAGTAAAAAACCTTTCCTCCTCTGTGTGTCCCCCAACGGACCTGAATAACCCATCCTCAGGTACGCTCCATCACGAAAAGGAGCTACGAACTCCGTTGGGTCATCCCTTGTCTCTTCTCCAAACTGCAAAGCCAACCGTATATCTTCAGAAGAAAACTGTATAGCATGACCATTTACGGTTGCTCGCATCACCGGGGGCTCAGGCCTGCAATCATAATATACCGACTGCCAAAAGTCTTCTATGTTAGGCAGTGAAATGGGCAGCGTATTTGTGATCGCATGAAAGATCCTTGAGCGCTGGAGAAACGTGATTATCTCCCTGTAGTCTTCCACACCTCTTGCGTCTGGATCTAACGTGATGTACTGGTTATGGGCCGGAAAGAACTGTCGTTGATCATCACCGTCGTCACCACCAGCACCGCCAACAGCAGCCATATCTGCACAAAACAAAACAAGTTAGAGAACGGTTAAGCAACTCACAAGTTCGCTTTGTACCACGAGCGAAGTTGTGATTAAACCTTTACAGGCGAACTTAAAGGTGAGGCGAAGTTGGGAACAACTTCGCTTCATCTGTAAGTTCGTCTAAAAACTGTTAAGTAAATCGGTATAGGCGAAGTTGATGATAACTTCGCCTTATCACAACATCGCCTCAGGCGAACTTGAGTTCAAGGCGAAGTTACGTATAACTTCGCCACAGGCGAAATTAAGCGTCAGGCGAAGTTGCGGATAACTTCGCCTAAACCCTAACTTCGCCTGAATCTGAAACGGCGACTGTTCAGATTCAAAGTCTCTAGATCCGATGTTTTCGCACTAATTGACGATCCAGGAGAGAAGAACACAACATAATAATGGTATTAAGACGAAAAGCTTATCCATGAACACGTAACACCAGGTTGAAAAAACAAGGTTTTGAAGGTCCGACGACCCGAGGTCTCGAACCGTGTAAAAACTATAAAGAACGAGTATGTTTGTGAAAGATATCGACACCACATACCGTCAATGAATAATAGAAACTGGAATCAAAGATCGAAATCGGAAGGCAATAAAATTCGCCGGAAAACTGCTCAAGTTCGCCGGAGTTATCTGAGTAATTTCGCTGAAAGTTGAAATAATAACTTGTTCTTTGTGTAAAAATCCTTATATAGGGCGAAGTTGGTTCAGGCGATGTTACGCTTAACTTCGCCTAATTCAAGCCTAATTCAACAACTTCGCCCGAAATTTCAAAATTAAACCTTATAGTTTGAAGAATTTTGCAATTAACATTGGAAACTTCCAAAAAGAGTTAAACAAAAATGATCATGTCCAAGTAACCAGCTATAAAATAATATAACTACAAAAATAGAAATACTTATAAAAATTTAACGAAATAAGGGATCAAATTTCAGTCTTGGTAGGGACAGCTATGTTTTAGAAAAGATCCTAACAGGAATCATACTAACTACGTGACTGTCACATAGATCCGTGTTTAGCTGTATTATGACATATAGAGACAGGTTGTAAGCAGGTAATATACTTAAGATGGTTTTCATCATTTCTGTGATATTAGTTAGGTTCAATTAATCCTTAAAATTTAAGTGGGCAACAACTCAGAAATATTGATGCCTCCTATGTATCCTCAAAGCGTATTTGGCTTTCCCCAAGTCACCCCGAATTGACTTCGACCCATAGTGTCTGATTAACTTGTAGATACTCGTTGTCTGCTTCCCGTTCTCTTCTTACTCCAGAATTGAGAAGTCTTGATTGTTACAATGACTCATAAGTACTGAAAAATATACATTTTTTTTTTTTTTTACATAGACTTCAAAGTAGAATTTTTCTGCAAGTCCCGAATCTGGATCACTGCAGTGTCTTGAAACGCTTTCTTCACGGGAATCAGAACACACATGGGCTCGTGTATGACTGGGTAATCGCTTTTCTGCCTATCATTCGAAAAGATATATATGAAGACACACAAAACTCTTAAGGGGTTTCCACGTAAAATCAAGTAAAATTAGTTTGTATCACATCTACTTTTACGCACCATAAAAAGTTACCATGACATACAATGATTGTCCTAAAGCCTTTTAAGCCTAATAACTTCACCAGCTAAGCACACACAATCAGTATATATATCATTTTCCAAGGTTAGATCAATTTTCTGTTAAACATAGCACATTTACTTCATACGAAGTAATAGACTTGAAAAGTAATTTCATTTCCCTTAAAATATTTTGACTTCAGTCACCCCGATCAAGTCAAAGTCTTCAGGTAAACGGCAATCCTGAAGATCCAATGGATCAACTGGACCGACCACATACAAGTATGTGTCCTTCTAACTATGTATGACCGACTAATTTTCAGCGACAGAAAGAAAACACATCATAACTGCCCCGGTCACTTTCAGTCTTCTGGTTAATGGCGATCCTCATTCTCTAAGTAGAGACGAGGACCAAAACATATCCGAGGATATGTCCATCAAACTGAGGTAACCGACTAATTTTAAGCAATAATGAATTTTTTTTTTTTTTTTAAATAAACACAAAGACATGGTTACTCGGGATTGATCATCCCGTTCAGCTCAATTAGGTTTTGAAATCTGGATTTATCAAATGCTTTTGTAAACAAATCAGCAAAATTTTCCAGTGTATCAACTTTTTCGATCTTGATCAGTTTCTTCTCAGCACAATCCCGTATGAAGTGATGACGAATGTCAATATGCTTAGTTTTACTATGCTTCACGGGATTGTTAATTACTGAGATGGCGGCAGTGTTATCAATTAAAATAGGAGTGATTAAGAAATTCAGACCATAGTCGCGTAATTGTTGCTGAATCCACAAAACCTGAGAGCAGCAGTTGGATGCTGCCATGTATTCAGCTTCGCATGTTGAAATTGCAACTGATGTCTGTTTCTTGCACTGCCAGGAAACTAATCTTCCTCCAAGAAACTGACAGCCTCCTGTTGTTGACTTCCGACTCTGATTGCATCCCCCATAATCAGAATCTGTATATGCCACCAGTTCAACGTCTCCTCCCTTTGGGTACCACAACCCTAGCTTCGGCTTGCCTTTGAGATACCGCAAAATCCTCTTCACACCTTTCATGTGAGATTCCTTTGGGTTTGCCTGAAAACGAGCACAAAGACAAACAGCAAACATTATATCAGGCCTAGAAGCAGTTAAATACATTAATGAACCTATTATCGCCCGATACAGAGTTGGGTCCACATCTGCGTCACCATCTGATTCAGCGCCCAATTTGTGATTGACGCAGATTGGAGTGTCATATGGAGAACTGTCCTCCATCTTGAATCTCTTGAGCACATCATGAACGTACTTCGTCTGATGAATGAACATCCCGTCCTTCTTCTGATCAACCTGCAATCCTAGAAAGAAAGTTAGTTCACCCATAGCACTCATCTCGAACCTCTTCTTCATGACAGCCTCAAAATCCTGACACATGGATACTCTTGATGCAGCAAATATGATGTCATCCACGTAGACTTGAACTAGTAGGAAGTCGCTTCCTTCTCTCTTCACAAACAACGTACTGTCGATCAAACCTCTTTCAAAACCATTTTCCAGCAAGTAGTCTGATAACGTTGAATACCAGGCACGAGGTGCATGATGTAATCCATACAGCGCCTTGCTCAACTTGTATACGTGATCAAGAAAGTCTGGGTCAGGAAAACCCGGAGGTTGCTCAACATACACAACCTCATCAACTTTCCCATTTAGGAACGCGCTCTTCACGTCCAACTGAAATACCTTCATCTTTTTAAATGCAGCAAACGCCAAAAACAATCTAATCGCCTCCAACCGGGCGACAGGAACGAACACCTCATTGTAATCAATACCCTCTTGCTGATTAAAACCTTTAACAACCAGCCTCGCCTTATTTCTTATGATAATCCCCTTATCATCTCTCTTGCACTTGAACACCCATTTTGTGCCTATAGCATGCACATTCTTTGGTTTTTCAACCAAAGTCCAAACTTCCATCTTTTCGAACTGAGCCAACTCTTCTTGCATGGCTTCGACCCACGAGCTGTCCTTTAAAGCCATTTGATAATTCTTTGGTTCAATCTGGCTTATAAAGCAGGAGTACAAACATTCGTTCAGTATACCCGTTTCCTTAATGCTTGTATAAACACAGGTGTGCTCATTCAAGCTTTTTCTGGTTTGTACACCGGTGGACACATCACCTAGAATATTCTCTAAAGGGTGATCTCTGTGTATTCTCGTGGTCGGAACAGAACCGACATGCAAATTATCTTCCAAATTTGAAGAGATCTCATCAATGGTTGTTTCTGGCTGAGAGTGAAAAGGATTAATAAATTCATCTTCAGTCGAGGCAGTAGGGGTACCGATAGTGTTTGATGTGGAAGGTTGAGATTTCTCAATCAGCTGTTGTTGCAATAGATTCTCTTCCTCATTAAGTATCATCTTCGTCACAGCTCTTTCGTCTTCTTCAGAAATTTCCAAATCAGGTACGTTAAACGACTTAAAAAGCTTAACATAGTCAAAAAGCTCGGCAGGTCCATTGCTTGGTTTTGGCGATTGGTAACTAGTAATGTCGGTGTTACAAACCACCTCCACCTTGCAAGTCGACGTATTGAAGACCCGTCTGTTGGGAGTCCCAACAACATAACCGACTAGGATTCCCTCATCGGCTACTTCACCAAATTTCGAATTAGTCTTCAGAATCGAACAAGGAGACCCGAATGGTTCAAGACCGCACAAGTTGGGCTTCCTTCCATGCATAAGCTCGTAACATGTTTTTCCAAGTCTCTTAACGGTTAACACCCTATTCAGAACATAGCAGGCTGTAGCAACTGCTTCAGCCCAGAACATCACAGGAAGCTTCGAGTCTGCCAGCATAGTCCTGGCTCCTTCAATTAACGTTCGGTTCTTCCTTTCAGCCACTCCATTCTGTTGCGGAGTATACGGAGCGCTGTATTGATGTTCAATTCCTTTCTGAAGACAGAAGATTTCCATTTCAAAGTTCTTGAACTCTGTCCCATTGTCACTTCTGATGTATTTAACTGATTTACTCATGACGTTCTCAACCTTAGTAATTAGATTCTTCACCATTTGAGCCGTCTCATCTTTAGATTTCAGAAAATATACCCACGAATATCGCGAGTAGTCATCAGTGATCACCAAGCAGTACGAAGTACCTCATAGACTTTTTACATTCACGGGACCGAAGAGATCCATATGAAGTAGTTCTAGAGTACCGGCAATAGAATTGATCTTCTTGGTGAGATGGGATTTCTTGTGTTGTTTTCCCTTCTTGCATGCTATGCATTTGTCTTCAAAGTTAAAACTTTTTAAGGGAACGCCCATCACAAGCCCATTCTTGACAATGAAGTTCATCTTCCGAAGATGAATGTGTCCCATTCTCCTGTGCCATAATTCTGATTCTGATTCGCTTGCTTTTGTCATTAAACAAGATTCTCCGGTGGCCATTTCAGTAGACCTCATATCCATCACATATGTATTCGTTTCACGTGGAGCTTTCATAACTATCCATTCATCTGGTATCTGAAAACCAGGCTTTAATACGATCGCTTCGTTCTTCGTGAAATGGACAGTGTAATCTTTATCACAAATCTGCGACACACTCAGCAGATTGTGCTTTAATTCCTCCACAAAATTCACATTCTCAAGTGTCATCCTTCCATTTGACACTGTTCCTCTACCAGTAATCCTTCCTCCGCTTTCACCAGCAAAACTAACTCTCGCTCCCTGAACAGGTTTTAAGTCGTGCAACAAGTGTTTGTTGCCCGTCATGTGCCGGGAACAACCGCTATCTACAATCCAAAGATTGTTGGCAGTCCTGTTCAACTGTTCCTGCACAATAAAACAAAGAATTAGAATCTTGGGACCCAAGACCAATTGGTCTTGGATCGATACGTCCCGTACCCTGGCTTTCTCAAGTTAGCATCAGGATAATTTCTGTAAGTCCTGTTAGGAAATCTCCTTGCAGATTGAGTGTAATGCCTCCCAAACCTATATGAATTGAAAGTGTTATATCTTGTGGTTTGGTTGAAAAACTGAGGTTTGTTTTTATAAAAACTTGAATTAGTTACATTTTGGCACTTTGAAAAGTTTTCATTTTTAGCAGTAACAAAATGACGCTTATCCTCAGTTTTATTTGGCCTCACACCTCTGAATCTCGGCTTCAGAGGGCAATCTGCAACTAGATGTCGTAATTTGTTACATCTAAAGCAACACCGACTCTCCTTTTTCTTGTCAAATGTTGGTTTGGATGTAGAGGCAGTGTTACCAGCCGTTCGTCTCACATAAGGTGGGACGTGCGGATTGAGTGGAGAACTCTTTTTAGAAATTTTATTTTTATCTCCACCGGTGGGTAACCCTACCTTCTCTTTTGTCTGACCAGATTCAGACAACTTATCCGATTCCGATGAGACTGGACTCGAGACAGAAACTTTCACATTTGAAACAGGCGAACTCGTTTCGCCACAGCTAACACTTGGTTCTATATTTGTAACCTTGATGGGAGTTGTCTGAGTAACCTCGAAATCAACAGATTTCTGAACACTCGGATTATAAGTATAGTTGTGGTTAAAGGGTGGTGGAACCTCGTGATAACCGATTCCTCCCCTCTTTGCAGAGGTACCTTGATCACTCACGAGGTGATCAAGGATGGCCGAGGAATTCCTGAACTGCTCAAGTTTGCGGTTCAGTTCCACCACCTTCACCTGGTGGTCAGCAATCTGTTTATCCCGATCAGCAATAAATTTAGTTTTTTCTTCTAAAACTTCATAACTCAGATCAATTATTTCAATTTTCTCAGCAAGTTTAGTTTTTAAGCTTTGAATGTCTTTTTCACATGCTTTTATTTTAATTTTATAACTGTTTTCTCTTGCTTTCGTAAAATGGTGATCTTCCTTAATAGTTTTAAAATCAGCATCTAAACGGACGTACTGATCAGTTATTGTTGTTAGTTGCTCAGACAAATTCTCACAATTAGTACAAATATTCTTATTACTTACCTCGGAGCGATTGTCCTTGTCATCTGCCATGAAAGCTGTTTCTTCTTCAGTAGCTTTCTCATTTCCATCAACCTTCTCACATTCTTCAACTTCAGCCTCAGCCATGTTCGCTTGCTCACCAGATTCATTTGAATGCAGGTTCCAGTTGTACTCACCTGCTTCTCTGGTCAACATGGCATTAATCTCTCTGTTAACTCCAGAGTGTTGTGTAGGCCGACCTTGTCCTCGTTCAACCCTCTCATTTCTACATTCTTTGGCAAAGTGCCCGTATTGTTGACAATTATAGCACCTTACCTTAGATTTGTCGAATCCAGGCCTACCACCAACAAACTTTCTCCCAGTTTTCTTCATAAACCGTTTAACTCGCCTCACAATCATTGCCATTTGCCATTGCAAATCCATCTCCTCCAGATCATCAGCATCGATCTGGTCGTAATCCTCATCCAGAACAGCAGGGTCCACAATCTTCCCCTGGATGTAGTTTTCGTAGGAAGCAATAAATGATGCATAGACTGCAAACTGCTCTTCAGCAGATTTTACACTCATAGGCATCTTGGAATAATTATTGCTTGAGGCATTTGCAGAGAAACCACTTGTGGATGCTTGAGGCTTTGAAGTACTTGATCCTCCAGCAACAAAACAGACATCACCGTTCAAGTTCACAGAAACGTTTCCTTCATGAGAAGAGTCAGGACCTGACTCCCCTTTTGAGTAAAAAGCAGCAGATTCAGGCCTCGAACTTGAGCCTGAGTTAACCTTTGCACCATACATACCAGGGTCTTGTATCTGATCTGTTGGTGTTTCTTTTCGAACCATATTAAGCTCATAAGTTCTGAGCTTGTTTACTGCCGTTTCCAAATCATAATTAGGAAAGTCTCTGTCTTCCCTCATAAGAACGGTGTACATTTCCCACTTCGGTGGGAGAGCATCGAGAAGCTTTTCAACGATCTCTTCTTCTCGGTAAGCAATCGAATAATTTTTAAGCTCTGTCATTAGATGATAGTATCTGGTGATAATATCATCCAGTGATTCGTTCTTCAAATATTTGAAAACGGAGAACTGGGTCTTTAAAAGTTTGATCTTCGATGCACGGATACCCACGTTCCCCTCGAATCTATTTTCCAGAGCATCCCAAAGCTCTCTCGCAGAAGTGTACTTTCGGAACGTATGGAGAACCTCTTGAGGAAGTGCCATTGTTATAGCAGCATGGGCCTTGCTCTCGGCCTCATACATTTTCTTTTCTTCGTCCTCCATTTTGCTGTACTTCTTAACCACATCGCGACCTTCGTATTGCATTGTTGGGGGGATATATCCATCCTGGATGCACACCCACATTTTTGCATCCTGGTATCTAATGTATTGGATGAATCTGTCCTTCCATGCCACGAAGTCAGTTCCTTTCATTAACCTCGGGGCCTTAGTGGCTGACCCCGCTTCTACTTCCATCTTGACTAAATCGGAGATGTTAATTGACGACATCTTTGCGAAAACACGAAAACCCGAAAATTTAAAAAAAAATCTTCCAAACAGCACAGTAGGCGAAGTTAAGAATAACTTCGCTTGAAAGTTAACTTCGCTGGAAAGTGTGACTTCGCTGGGCCTTCAACATCTCAGTAATTAATCAGACAATGAAAGTTTCTCTGATACCACTTGTAGGTCCCCCCCGGGGGCGTCGCCGATCGATACAAGATCCGCACGAGGTCTAGGAGTGCAGAATCCTCCTAGACTCGTTTATGGTGTACAGACGAATAACACAAACACGTACACGATCAAATACACAAACAAATACTAGAACGGGATAAACAAATCTGCAGATTCATATATAAAATAATCACGTTACATACCGTAACAAAAACAGAAAACACGACTGACCCGAGGTGAGCTCTACCTCGGGTCGTCTCACACGACTCTAGTCTCTTACTCTCTCTCAATAAACAAGCTGCTCAAACACACACTGATTTCTAGATACCTAAAACTAAACAAGACACAACTATATATAGACAAACATTCACGGGCCTGGGCTTCAGTAGGCGAAGTTGAGCTAACTTCGCCTAAGACGAAGTTGTGATAACTTCGCCTAAGGCAGAAGTTGTTACAACTTCGCCGTTGGCGAAGTTGTTCTAACTTCGCCTAAGGCGAAGTTGTGCTAACTTCGCCTGTGGCGTTCCGCTGGTCAGAATTGCATAGCGACGGTCACAAAATGCACCAACAGTCTCCCCTTTGACCGTTGCTCTCAATTCTAACAAAACACGAAAGATCATCTGTTACAAAACATGCACCAACAGACTCCCTCTTAACTGATGATCTTCTGTTTGCAGTCAACCAGCCGTGTCTGAAACTGTCCTGTAGCTTCACAAATCTACCAATCACCCAGCGTCTTCCATATCAGATCTCCCCTTCAGTGTAAGCTTCTCCGACTATAACGATTGAGGTCTTTGTAATGCATGCATCCCCGTGCCAATAGATCATCTCAACCAATCACGTGAGTCCATCTGACTTCACCAACACATGAAGTTGGGCTTCCTCCACAACTTCACCAACTCGTCGGCATATGATAAGGTTTAATCTTCAACTACTCAACATCAAGTGATCAATTTCATCACAAAACCACCCTGACAGAATCTAACACATGACCATTAAAAAATCTGAAGCATCTTCAATCACCAGGGATAACGATCAGGAACATAAACACTTTAATTCCCGGTTAAATCCAACTTGTTCCAGAATCTTCACTCTAATAAATAAGCATCACGTTTCAGGATCCAATTCTCGAACGCCTTGAAAATAACATAAATAATATGCTCTGACCGCAATCCAGTAATGACGAAAAACCTTCAGTTCAATTTGACTTTCTTCGGTTGGTCACCACGAACAACAACAATTTCCTTTCCCACAAACACCCGAATATGTGTCACTATCCAGTTTCAAACAATAACCCATTCACAACCTCAACTCCAAATCAGAGTTGACACGTATTTGTTCACACGTAAAACCAAAAGATAACAAGATCACTCGTTGACGGAACAACATCTTCGGTCTCACAATAATCGTGTACACCTGGCCATACAGACGGAAAATTCCAAAATACTCTTTTTTTTTTTTTTTTTAATCTCGTTAACTTCGCCGAAAGTTAACATCGCCTGGCCATAACTTCGCCTGACCATAACTTCGCCGAGAAGTCAACTTCGCCTAAAGTCAACTTCGCCTGTTCATAACTTCGCCGGACCTTATATCTTCGCTGAAACCCTACGAACAGTGACGGCAACTTCGCCTGATAAACAATAACTTCGCCTGAAGAACTGTTCGGCCAGAAACGCACAGAAACGTGCCAAAAACACCAAAACGCAGATCTCGAACCATAGCGTAAGAGCCTAAGGCTCTGATACCAATTGTAGGCTCCTGGACGGATCGTACACGGGATGTCGCTATCTACGCAGGTGCGGAATCCCTGCGTAGTTAGATACGAGTGCAGAATACGTATAAATCAAACACACGAGCAATAACCGAAACACGTTATATTGATAACCGAACACGTGACTCGAGGTCACTATTACAGACTCTAAAACACGTTACTCACTGAACTAGCTCTCAAAACGCTCAACTGATCAACACCAAACTGTTACGGCTGAACAGTTTAAATAAGCACGACAACTTCGCCTCAGGCGAAGTTGTCCATAACTTCGCTTGTTCAACAAGTTCGCCTGAGCGAACTTGTTGACAACTTCGCACATACAAAAACATAAACATAATCATAAACATAATTACATTACAGACTCGATTACAAATGGTAGACTATGAACTACTGACACACATGTACCAACACCATCAAAGAAGGAATTAAGGCCAGACTAGGAACTAAAAGGACGGGTTGGGTCGATGAATTACCCCACGTGCTATGGGCTTTCCGCACTCAAAAGAATTCTAGTAATTCTGAAACCCCCTTTAGTCTAACCTATGGCATGGAGGCTATGATTCCGCCCGAAATCGGAATCCCATCCACCAGAGTCCTTATGATCGAAGATAACGATCTTGAACTCCGGATGAACCTTAACCTCCTTGAGGAAAGAAGGGAATTGGCATTGATCCGCGAGCATAATTATAAACGACAGTTGCAAAAATATTACAACTTGCGGATCCATAGATGTGAATTCAACGCAGGAGACTACGTCTTCCGCAGTAACGAAGCCTCGGGGCAAGAGCCTCCGGGCAAGTTGGCCCCTACATTGGAAGGACCTTATAGAATCCAGAAAGTTCTATCTAAAGGTGCTTACAAACTAGAAAGGTTGGACGGGACAGATATCCCTAGAACTTGGAATGGGGCCCAACTGAAGAAATGCTACATTTAGTGGGTTTGTCTTTTGGCCTGCGCGCCTAACTAGATGTTAAGAACCTTTGTAATTTCGTTCCTTGTAATTTGGCTTATGCCTCAGTTATGAAAATTTTCATTTCAGTCATTTGAGACTTGTGTTATTATGTAATCCTTTATTCGTTCACACAGAAGACCCTCTAAAAACGCTTATATTATAAAAAAGAAACAAATTGTGCCGGATACAAAAACAAGACTTCTTTATTCATAACAAAAATGGATTACAGAGATACAACAGAGTTTTACATACAAAGGAAAAATCTATCTATGACGCGACATCTGTATGCCCCGCATTATCATCCCCAGCATCATCCTCCGCATCTTCTTCATCAGAATCAAGAAGAGTCTTCAGTTGTTGGATGCTATCTTCTTTATCCGCAAGCTAGGATATCTTCTCGGCCAAAGAAAATTTCAAGGCATCAAAGTCCTTGGTCTTCTGTTTAAGGATAGCGGCAGTATCTTGGCCAACCAGAACATATTCCTCAGGAAGCTTAGAGGTTGAGCCAAACTTATAACCTTCCTCGAAACCTAACTGGCGACCAGCTTGCTTTGAAGCTTTAAGAAGGATAGCCACACAGTTCCTAAGCTCTAATCACTTGCCCGAATGTTGGAAATGACCTGTTAAGCAATTATGTATAAATAATTTTAAACACTTAGATTATTTATGGCAAAAATATGGTACAAACCTTGGGAATAGCTTCCGCCAATAGCCATTTTTGGTCCGACTTGGCCCGGACAAGTTCCATTTTGTGTTTGGCGCATTCCAAGGCTTGACCACGGTTTTTGGTGTTAAGATCAGTCAAGCGCTTGTCCTTGGCCGCCTATTCAGCTCGAAGGTCCTCCATCAATTTGGATTGTTCATCCAATTGCTTCTGGAGAACAGCCTTAGCTTCCTCAGCAGCGGACCAAGCAGCTTTTTCCGCCTCTAGGGCTTGGCTGGTTTCCCTAGCTTCGTTTATAGCTTTAAGAGCTTCATCTTTGGCATTAGAGGCAGCGGCTGTCAGTTCATCCCATTGATCGTTCATCGCTAACCAGTCTCTGGTTATTTCATGATTAGTAGAAATGGTTTTCGCCAAGTAGTAAGAATGGGAGTTCAGCAACTCTTGGCGAATACTCCAGCGACGCCTTTCCCTCTCACCATGCGGAAGACACTCCCGCAAAAATTCTGAACAAAGGTCCACGTCACGGAATGTAGAATCCCGACGTAAAGACCAATCTGGTTGATGTGGAGTGGGATCTTCCTCCTGAAAATCTGGGGAAGCTCGCGGAGCATGAGGAAACATGCTCACACCCCCTTGATCCTTGAAATGATGAACATAATAAGAAGGCGACTTCTTGGCATGATCAGTTGTGTTGGCCTCCTTATTTTTCAGAGGGGAATCATCCGCCACAATAACCGGATCCGTAGCAGTATTGGGAGGCGGCGGTGGCGGACGAGGAGGTGAATCCCTTAAACCGGAAATACACTCAGAAAGGTTATCCAAGTTCACTGAAAAGCATTAACAGTGGGTTAGGAATATTCCAATTCAAAACAGATAAAAAAGTAAGATATACTTTGCATACCTAACGACGGGTCTTCCACATTAATTTGTTCTGACTGGGCTTCCAAGGCGGAAGGATTTGTCTTAGATTTTTTCTCTTTAGAGACAATCCTTACTGGGTTAACCTTGCGCTTGCCCGCCGCCTTGGAAACGCCCGCATCAACGACCGGACGTTTACCCTCGGCAGCAATATCATTGGGTCCCGGACCCTCAACCTCCGCAGTAACGTCAACATCATCATGGCTCGTTGCCTGATTCGTCGCGGCTCGTTGATGGGACCTGCAGTTGAACCCACAGCTTTATTAGCATCAGTTGAATAAACTTCTTCGCAAAGTGATGACTCCTCGCTAGATGAAAAGAGTACGATCACCCCGCTAGAAGTAATGGCAGCTAAAGGCCGAGGTTGTAGAGTACCCTCACCTTTGAGTATGGCTTCTTCAACATACTTCTCACCTTTGGCATACATTGGTTCGGAGACCACTGGTTCTGGGCGGACGACAGTAGGGAACAAAAAATTGGTGCGGGTGCGATCCAAAAAGGGTCCATCTTTAGGATCAATCGGACGATGTACCATCATTCCTCCTTCTTTGTCCAACAAGGTGCTGAAGGAGGAACCTTCACCTACACAAATAAATAAAGTCGGAAACAGTTCATATTAAGAAAGAGACAGGAGTCAAGAACAAACTTACTTCTGTCAGTCTTCTCATAATATGGTTCCAACTCAGGAAAGGGCCATAACCGGCTCATCTTCGCACTCACCATTGCGTCCTCGTGAATGGGACGCATGGGAGTTGGGATAGAAGTCAGTACTCTAAACCATGAAAGACCTTCATGAGCGGAGGCAGGAACCCCAGGCATGGGAGTCTCCTCCTTGCGTTTGGTCATTGAGAAAGGAACGACATCCTCTAGGATCTAGAAAAACTTTGGCTTCCAGCTAATGTGCTAAAAGTAGTTATAATATTATTAACTAAAACTATGCTAATCTAGACACTAAGTAATAATTCTAGACTCTTAACTTAATTAAAACTACTAACCGACAAGTGAACCGGTCGACTCCAGTACAACTAAGTAAGTCCGGATATCGAACCCACGAGACTTTTTAAATTACGTAACTAAAATTAGACTCTACTAACTGACACGACTATTTATTTTATATATTAAGGGGGTTTATTATAATACTATTAATTAAACTAATATTAAAATATAATTAATAAAAGACAAGTAAAAACGAAAAGAATATTTTTATGAGTTTAAATCAGATGACGATGAAAAACCACCTAGGCTAGAATCCCCAAAGTTTCAGTTATCAATTAATCGGAAAATGTTTGTTATGAAACCGGGATCATAAAATAGTCACTTAAAAGAAAACCCAAACAGGACCCATGACCCTTCTCAAGAAGACACCTATGGATTTATTTTAAGTTATTAAAAACACCAATTTTAATATTAGACTTCCTTACTGTTATCTAATTAATTATGATAGAGTACCTTTATAGTGAAATCCTACCAAAAAGCGCGGAAATCAAAGGTAATTTGACGAACTTAATTGACTCGCTAGACAATATTAATTAATCAAACCTAGACGGACTCCTTACGAAGAACTAAATCTAGCATTCTCAATCAACAAAGGTCTAGCAATAACCTATCACCTTACAGCTTTCTAGGTTAGCAGCACACTTTTATTTGTTTGACTAATAATATTATTCCTATGATCTTATTCGATTTCAATCATAAACTAGTCAAAAACACACAGTAGATGACCTAACAAAATCCTATCATATGAAACAATCACCAAGAATTTTGTGGAATAATAAAACTAGAACAACCAAAACCAAGTATACATACGCATCAATCAAATAAACCAAACAATTTACTGAATCATAAAACCATAACGAAAAGCAAATTCTAAATAAAATCAAACTTCAACAATGGTTCATCATAAGCCTAGGCAGTCTAAAGTTTTAGCCAACAACAATACTCAAGAACAAACCAAAATAAATGTTCAAATAATAAATTCATGATGAAAATGATAGATTCGAACCAATAATAATGATGTTTGGTTGAGTAGGTGTTGAACCCAAACGTTCCCTGCTCGAAACCAGATGTTCTTCTCTCCTTGCTACTGACGAAACCCTCTGTTGCCTATTCTTCTTCGTGCGTAGGGTTCTCCCTTATGTTAAACTGTAGTCGGCACCCCCACTCCCCGGTTTTTTTCACCTAATAATAATATGTATGTGAATTCCTCGTTAGCCGACATCCACAAAATATTGGCCCATTATACTATGAGTCCAGCCCCTATTCTACTTTGTTGTAGCTCATTTATTTTGTTATGGGAGCCCATCCTTGATTTGTTATGTTATGTTTGAAAATTCATCTTTAATAGCCCACTGACTTTTCTTTTTTATACATTAATTTAAACGCCACAATTATGCATATATTGTCTTCTTCGATTCTTTTCCAATATCCACGAGAGAGATTTTCCATACTACCATCCATTTTAACATGAATTGAATATTAGTGTAAAAAAAATAAATAAAATGAAATATAATAATGAATGGATTCATAAACGTCAAATGTGATATGATTGGTTTATTTATTTTAAAAATATTAAATTTCTTATTTAAGGACATTAATAATGGTCGGTATCAAGTGTAGTAAAAATATTTCGTTTTAGCTCATTGTCCCTTAAAATGTAACAACCCATTTATAAACCAATTAAAAATAGTATTCAATAAAAACTAACTCAAAAGTCTTAAAAGTGTAAGAAATTTTTATATAAAAATATATATATTTTAGACCATATCACCAGCCATGAAGGCTACGGATCCACTCCGTGCCTATGGTCCTCTTCTCGATAGACGCAAAACTGCACCATCCATCGCGGAAGGTCATTCTACAGAATACGGAAAACATGCCAACGGAAGGATCAAAATTGTGAGTTTGACAACAGAATTCGAAATGGCGAATTCATAGCATCCCGAAGGGATGAATCTGTGAGAGATGAATCCCATAAGTTGTCAAGATTGATTGGACAAACTTGGTAACCGGAATCCGAAAGTTCCCCGTTGTAAAATGGTCTACATAGACAGCCATTTTCTTCGGAGGAGGCTTAGTGGCAATAGAACCACTAGCAGGACGTTCCGGCTCCCACTCCATTGTCAATCTATACACATTAATGACGTCATTATACTCCTCTTCTTTAAGATTGACGGTAACTTCGGTAATAGCAGGAGTACTCTTCTTATCCTTAGCCATTTAAGTAGTAGAGAAATTAAGAAATCTCAGAAAGTTGAAGAAATCTCAGAAAAAGATGAAAATTTCAAGTGTTTGAAAGAAATATGAAAGTGATAAATGTTAAATGGAAACCACAAGGGTTGTATTTATACCCATCGCAATTAATGTGATTCATAAAATGCCAGAGGAGAGAAAAACCGCGGACCGCCAGATGGCTGACACGTCAGACGGGAAATTGAAGATAATGCAAACAGGTTGTCAAAGGCGTCATACACGTCCAGTCAGTTGTCCTCAAAGGTTTCTCTCTCCGCCACGTAACCATAGTTATCCACACTTTTGAACATTTCAAAAAGTCGAAGATTTCAGAAAAATCTTCTCAGAAGATATTAAAAACAGTAAAAAGATCACAAGAGTCAAAGAAAGATTCCTCATTAATTATCAAAAAAGTAATTACAAAAAGCAAAAGGAAATATTACAATATAAGGAACATTAAAGCCTATCCTAAGGGTTTGAGGCTGCTGGTTCTTCCAGAACCTTCAATAATGTGTCTTCTGAGGAATCGTCCTCAGATTCCTCCCCAAGATAACTCTTTAAAAGTTGTACGCCATCGTATACGGAAGCAAACTCCGGAAGCATATCTTGTAAAGGAAACACTAAATCGTCATGCTCCTTGACCCGATCCGCACGATCTTGTTTGACGTTTACACCATATAGCGGATGGTCTTTAAATGTGCGGTTGCTTTGAGTGTAACTCACTCCTTCGTTAAACCCCATAACACGCCCGAAGGATGAAGAAGCAGCCATCATATTGGAAAAGCTATCATTCAGTTCCTTACTCCCTTTGATATGGCGGACGACATGTTGAGACAAAAACATAAGTTCCCAGTATCAAAGGTAAGAGTAAAACAACAAATGATAAAGCTTAACTTACAGCATCAACTCCCCGAGTAAGGAACCATTGACGGTCCTGCTCTGCACGCTCGGCCCGCGCTCGGAACTCCTTTGATTCCGCAATAGCTTCCTCATGAGCTTGGAGGAGAGAGTCTTAAGCAGTTTGAATTTCAGCGGCACTTTGATCTTTGAGTTCGGCTCTCTCTTTTTGCAATTTTAACTCCACCTCAAGATCATGAATTCGTGCACCCTGAAGGGCTACTTGATTCTCTGGTGTGGAGTTGGCTTCCTAAGCACGGACTAAGTCGTCTTTTTCCTTTTGAGTCTTGGCTCGGGCAGCCTCAAGAATGGCATTTTGCCTTTCACAGGCTTCTTTCCACCGGCGTGCCGCTTCGGCATTACGGTCTTGCTCACTCTTGAGGGCATTTTCTGCATCAGCTTGTTTCCATTTGGCAGTTTGAGCAGCAATGCGGTATTCCTCAGTTTCTTTCTTCGCAACCTCAGCAGGTCGACGAGCTTCACCAACTTTCCCACCTAACGTACGACACTCACTTAAAATCTCTTGGCTGCCGGCCAAGGCATTAGCCAGATGATAAGCTGCATTCGTGTGAAGATCATGGCGGGAAAGGTCACGCTGGTATGCCATCTCAGTGGGGGCGTGCAGTTATCAAAAAACTCCATACAAATTCTCGGTTGGGAAAACCGAGAACCATTAGTAATGCCCCATGGAGGGACAACATCTCATGCTTGCCACCTAAGCCCGTATCCCCGTAATAACTGGAACCTGAAGGTTTAAGATGTGCTGGGGGAAAAAGGTTGTTGTGGAGGAGGAGACTCTACATTCCTAACATTTTCTTCATCTACAACAGGATTGTCCTGCTGATCACCAGTACCACCTCCAGCCTGAAAAAGATAGTCAAAACGAGTATCAGTTTTAGACTGGATATTAGCTCCCTCCGTTGAAGTATCAGCTGGCGGGGTCAACACCCTATCTTCCACAATAGTCTCAGGGGGGAGAAAGGGTCGGCTGACCCTCAATATTAAGGTCACTTGGTGGAGTAGACAATTTAGTCTCAACATCTTCCCTTGGAGAAGGAGATGATAGTTTTTTAGCATGAGGAGTTGGAGTAGACAGCTTCTCAGATATATCCTCACTAAAGATCATCGGATCTACATAACAAAGTTATACTTAGCCAAACATTCATAAAAAAAATACAGTATTTAAAGGTTGACACGTACCTTCAACAGTGTCAAGGCGGTCAGCAAGGCTATACTGTGGCTTCTTGGGACGATGTACTTTCCGTTTTTTCTTCAATGGTCCCGCCTCAGTATCCGCAGCCTTCACGTTTGTGTGACTCATCTGAGAAGCTACACACGCTCTCTTTTTCTCTAATTCTACTAACAAAGACAAGACAGAGGAAAATTCAGAAGCACCCTCGTCAGAGTCCTCTTCTTCTTCCAAAGCGGAAAACTGAGAAGCATCTCCATCATTATCACTTGATGTTAAGATGGCAATCGTCCCGTCGGAAGTAACGACAGTAAGGGGAGGAGGGTTTATAACATACGCACCTGTTTCAAAGGTGGCATTTGAAGTTACAGGTTCAGCTCGAACCTTCTTCGGAAAAAGGAATTGAGATTCAGTCTTGGCGAGAATGGGCTGGTCTCCCGCCTCGCGAATACTTTTTCGAACACACCCTCTGTCCTCAAAGAGAGCATTAAACATAAAACTACGACCTGAAAAAGATAGAAGTTTAATCATAGAAACAATCAAAAAGCAAAGAGACAGTAAAAAGGTAACTTACGTTCATTCAGATCCACGAAAATGGGTTCCATAAACACTGTCGACCACAAACGGCTCATGCCCGCCCACACTAGAGCTTCTTCAGGCAAAGCCCGCATGGGTGTCGGTTCCATTGTAAGTACACGATACCATTCACGACCCTCATGAGCAGCGGTGGTAACGTCAGGAAGGGCGGAATTTACTGGGCGGCGAACCATGTCTAATGGTACCACGTCCTCAGAAATCCAAAAAAACTTGTTCCGCCAGTCTTTGGACATCTTTTCAACTTCATATCCGATACTTCGATCGGAAAACCCTTGACATGTCACGTGCTATGCATACAAATTCATAGTGACGAATCCGCATCATAGCACTAGGATGCAGTTGGGATTAGTGGATCCCATACGCAGTTACCAACCTCTGCAAAAATTTTGTTATAGGAAGACGAAAATTCCATGAACGAAATAATCGGCATACAAAGCCATTTTCCCAGGCTGTGGGAAACTGGCTATAGATCCAATAGAAGTGAACTCTGGTTCCCACTCGGGTGGAATACCATACGTTTCCAATAATCTTTCATATTCTGAGTAGTCCCATGCAACTTCTATCTCGTTGGCTTCAGTTTGGACGTTCGACATTATGGCAAAATATAATAAGAGAGAAGAAAGGATATATGAAATATTCAGAGAAATTATATGGATAATCAAAGGAAAATAGCGATAAAACTTCAAAAGGAAGGCGTCCCTCCCTATTTATACCCATCGCAATCAATGCGATGGGATATGAACAGTAGAGAGAGAAAAACATCACCCAAACAATGACTGCCACGTCACGCGGGAAATTTAAAAAAGAGAAAAAGTTGTACAGTCGGGTACAGTGACAGCCGCCAAAAACGTCCCATCACCTATTTCACGCGCCTGCGAGTGATCAACTTGTCCTTTTTTCATGATTATCCATACAACAGAAGATATTTTCTACCTAACCTCCGAACAACAAAAATCTCCAAACAGACATTAAGTCCAGAATTTCACCCGCACAAAGACTTCCCGCGGAAGAAACACTGGACTGGGGGGACTTGTAGAGGTAGGATACCAAAAAGACCCAAATACCCTTAAGTACCACTCGCGGGTCACAGAGAATGTTCTTATAAGCCACCCGCGGGACATACGGATCACCCGCATATCACGATAGAAGAGGAACGTCCTCATAACACGCGCGGAAGCATCCGAGCATCCTCAAAAGTCATTCGCAGGACAAGACATTTGTCCGCATAAAACAACTGGAGGACGGTGCCAGCGGGACAACTGTCACCACTCAAGTACTCTCTAGAAGAAGGCTCATGATTCTTACTTGGGGAATACGTGACATATTATCCAATGAACAAAGGATACCTGGCCAGGTTGTTATAACCGTGCACATTGACAGGGTGCGATTCGTCCTATCATTTGGCGACACGCGTCCAGGTTGTTAAGCCCATGCACATAAGACATATAGCTCAACCTATCACAAGAGGACACGTGTCTAGGCGGTTATCAAAGGTCTTCTAGAAGAGGACAGCTGCCCCAATCATCTTCCATCATCCTTCGGCTATAAATACCTTGTCAAACGGTATGAGGTATTCATTCACTCACCTATATTCTGACTACACTTAGTCTATATACTTCAGTACTTTCTCCATTAAGAACGTTACTGATTCTCACGCCGGAGGGTGGTTACAGGAAGACCCCCCCTCTTGTCCTTCCTGTAACGAGACTCACGGTGTCTGTTTTGCAGGTTCCAGTCACTGGATTTTGGGAGGTTGTACTCATATCTTGGTTGTAATTATCGTATCCTACCTTGTGGACTCATTAGATCCAGGACCCATACCCGGGGATTGGATTTGTGTTTCTTCAATAATGCACACCCAGAACCCCATCACAGCTTGTGCTTTATAAGCCATTGTTATACGAGTCAGTGGTGATCGTAAACTATTCGAAAGCAAGAACATCTTTCGGTACCCATTTCCTCCATAAACAGTACAGATTGATATTCTTGGTGTTTCAAATGGGTATGTTTTACAATTCTGTTGCGAACCCTCTTCTAAATCCTATTGTTTTACATGGGTATGTGGCTTCCATACAATTTCTGTTCTTGATTTTCATGTTAATCTCTTGGGTTTGGAAAAGATTCAAGGTTGATCGAACTTTGGTTCTGAAACAGAGTTGTGGGTGTTTGCTTCATAGACAAACTCTGTTTTGTTCTCTTATTCTTTCTCTCTTTAATCTTGTTTTGTGTTTCTTGAACAATTTTTATTGGTATAGAAATGGCTGGACTGATGAAAAGATTGTAACCCTTTTGCATGTTGTTCTTGGAACACCTGCTTGGTTATTTATTTCCGTTTATTTGCATAGACTTGTTTCAAATTCGTCTACAGAATCTAGAAAATACCCCTTTGTTTTAAGGGTTTGGTTGGCATTTTTCTTTTTAGTTTCTTGTTATCCCCTTGTGGTAGACTATGTTTACTACAAAAGAACCCATGTTTCGATCTCTATGTTCGTTGTCTCTGATTCTGTGTCTAGTATCATTAGTTTGTTTCTGTGTTTTGTGTGGTTGTCCCATAAAACCGAGGACGAATCCTAAACTAATAATCTTGAAGAACCCCTTTGAATTCTGGTGCATCTAGAGGTCAAATTGCATCAACTTATGAAAATGCTAGTTTCTTTAGCTTGCTGACATTTTCTTGGATGAGTTCTGTGATTGCAAAAGGCAATAAAAAAACATTAGACCTTGAGGACCTCCCCCAACTCGCGAGTACTGATAGTGCAAGACACGTGTATCCTGTTTTGTTAAAGAAAGTAGAGTCTTTAAGCAATGGGATTGATGAAATCACTTCATTCCGTCTCACCAAAGCCTTATTGTACGTAGTTTGGAAAGAAGTGGTTATCACAGGATTACTTGCTTTAACATCTTCATTGTCTACTTTTGTCGGTCCTTACCTCATTGAGGCATTTGTTGAATACTTAAACGGACACCGAGATAACAAGAGCCAAGGTTTTGTTTTGGTGGCCGCATTCCTTGTTTCCAAGATTATAGGGTGTTTCACACAAAGACATTGGTACTTCAAGCTCCAACAAGCTGGAATTAGAGTGCGGTCCGCCATTGTTGCCATGATTTACTAAAAGGGTCTAGCCATCTCCGCCCAGTCAAAGCAAGGGAACTCAAGTGGTGAAATCATCAACTTCATGGCAATTGATGCAGAAAGAATAGGTGATTACGCTTGGTACATGCATAATTTTTGGCTACTTTTTGTGCAAGTTGGGGCTGCGTTATGGCTTTTGTATAAAAACTTAGGACTAGCCTCCATTGCTTCATTAATCACTACAGTTCTTGTGTTGCTGGCCAATATTCCACTCGGAAATATCCAAGAAAACCTTCAAGACGACTTGATGAAATCTAAAGATAAACGGATGAAATCAACATCTGATATCTTGAGAAACATGAGAATTCTCAAACTTCAAGGTTGGGAAATGTTGTTTTTGTCAAAAAATCATCGAACATAGAGATGAAGAGGAAGGTGCATTGAAAAAGTACATGTATACGCTATTGATGACTTCTTTTATTTTCTGGGTTGCTCCAATTGTTGTTGCTGTGGTCACTTTTGCAACATGTTTATTTGCTGGCATCCCTCTTGA